>NW_008707481.1:100933-147690 GCF_000327385.1 Lottia gigantea | reverse complement strand
TCTCTCTTTCTTCTTTAGATGAAAACAATATTTATTGTACAAATAACATCTACAACAATGTCATTCTTCATACAGTGAGTGTGTTGCCCTCAAATTTATCATACATTTATACTTTTAAAAACTGTCCACAGCAATGTATATTGTTATATAACAAGAAAACTCCTCTATTGTATTAGAAGTATGTACAAGGAAGAGACATTAATGACATTTTAATTCTGTTTAACATTCTTTCTTTAACATTATATTCACATAGTCCAAATGAATTACAAAATTTTCTCTCAATTGTAATGATATGATCCATGTCTAAGAAAACCAGACGTGTTTGTAGTTTTCTAAAAGTAAAACTAACATGTTATAAATAACAAGGTTTGAAAAATTGAAATGATATATGAAGTTTGGCCTTAATTACAAACTAATGACTACATATTGTAAGTATTTAAAATTAAATAATATATCCATAGAAGATCAAACTTCACAAATCTATAGGAAAAATTGCTGACTTGAATTTGAAAGAAATCTGAAGTGTTGTAGGCATAACTAGCAGAATTTGAATCCATGTATTACACAACTTTAATGCCAAAAGGTCAAGCTTATGTCATGAAAAAATTGTACACCAAATAGTGTCCAACCAATCAGCAGAGTGAACATAGTGTCCAACCAAGCATCAGGCAATCAGCAGAGTGAAACATAGCAACAGGGCTTCCAAACTATATTGGACAGTGCAACAATGAAAAGCTTAAAAAAAACATTTGTTAACTTTCAATTCATGTTCTCTTTTCCTCTACAAATCTTACATGGATGCTCAAAATTAGAAAGAACAATATTTGAAACAATCACAGTTTTAATATGAATGACTTTTCTTCGTTCTTAGTTTTGTGTTTTACCGAAAAACTTAACAGTACGGTACTCTCCAGCTGTAATCCATGCTTTAATATGAATATATTCTAACATTGATGTGATGGTGTGATTTGAATAATATAGGAATAAATCTGAAAACTCACTTGTTTTATTGGACATACTGTCATTATGAAAAGCATTAAATAAAACTATATCAGCCATCATTTTGATTCACAGATATCAAGCAGTTCTATAAAGCAGTTAAAATTTCTTTCCTCAATTGTTAATTCAGATGAAATAATTACATGACAAGTCCTAACCAATTTCTAGATAAAACTTGATGATCAAACAGTAAAATAGAATTACATTTATCCAATTGATATCACCCCAAAACAGCTCAGTCTTATTTACTTTGATTGATCTTTAATAATTCAAGCATTATATCTTAGTTCAAGCATTATATCTTAGTTCAAGCATTATATCTTAGTTCAAGCATTATATCTTAGTTCAAGCATTATATCTTAGTTCAAGCATTATATCTTAGTTCCTGGTACAACCACAGATTTCATTGTTGAAAATTGAGCACTGAAAATATATTGTCTATTACTGAAAACAACGTGCAGAAGTCAGTATTGTATTTCTTACCAGCTAAAACACGTAAAGAGTCTACAAAGACACAATACAGAAATATATATAACTACAGAATGCTTATTACATACTGTTAAAAGCTGTTAATTAACATAACAAAACTGAGACAAACATGTACAATTTACAATCTATAAACACAATTTGAATGTAAGGACAAACTGGTATAAAACATAATAATCAATAATTCAAACTAATCAAAATAAATATTCAAATCACAAGGAAAAAAATTATGATCGCATATAAGCTTATATCTATCAAAACAAGTATTTGAATCACCATCACCTATCAAAACCTATTACTTAAATAACCAGGTGAAAACAGAAATCATTATCATAAATCACAAAAAGAAAACTATACCTATCACATCTTTTATTGAAATCAAATGGAGAAAACTGATGTATACCTATCAAAATGATTATTCAATTCAAGGACAAATTGACAATATAAGCTTACCTATCAAAATTATCATTCATATCACAAGGAGAAATCTAAGCTACACCTATCAAAACTATTCTTTAAATATTTATTTCAAATCAAAAGGAAAAAACTTGAAAAACATATTTAAACAATTATCAAAATACAGAAAGAAAGATAAGACAATAATGATTAATCAAAACCCATGAGAATTTAGCACCCTTTATAAAGTTTGTATAAAAGCACAAAGAATGAATAATAACAATTATAATCTATAGTAAACCAGTTTGCTAAATCAACAGCAATATTATGTACATTTTACCCTTCAACAAATAACTCTTCTGTGTAAATTACAAATTTCAAATTCAATTTAAAGATACTGGTTCTAAAAATTTGTAAAAAAGTCCACAAACTAATACATATAGAGAGGTAATTCAGATATTGATACCCTTTGTTGCATGTTGGCATTGTCTACTCAGCTATCAGATACCAGATCCTCCATTATGCCAGTTAATGACAAGTCAAGTGCTTGCAAGAATTATCTAGTTTTCAAATTATCACCAGCATCTACACTGATAAGAAATTGTTTAGAACATATCCCACATTTACAAATGTTTTAAGACCCAAGCCATGGAATCTATTAAAAGTGACAAAAAAAATAAAAATTATTATGTCAAAATTGAAATGTCTTCAAGGCAAATAAACAAAGAATATTCTATTTAGCTTTGGTTTATCAATTGGTCATATTTATTTCAGTATGCTTAAAGTGGTTAGCTCACAAGGTACTCTATGACCCATTCAATACTTCAAGGAATTCACAGAAATATTGCCTAAACATAAATTTGAATACTTCTAATCATTTTGCTATTTTAAGGTTATTCATATTGTTTTAAGTATATCTTTTCATAAACTTACAAGGGCAGGTCACCTATTTATCATTCTATAAAAATACAACACTCAAAATACAGACCATCAACTCAAACAAATTTTGGTTAAATAACATTTGCCTCAAACATGCACGATGCTACTTCTTGAAGCATAAAGGTGTCTCCACATTCTAGTTTATGAAGGAAGTTGAATTGGAATTTTTTCAGGGTATCAGGTCAACTCTTTATTGTCTATCAGTTAATGGTGATCCATCTTCAGCTCAAGGTAAAATTATGTAAATGCAATTGCTGTTAATAATTTCCATGTTGCATTCATTAAAATAATTTCTATTCTCAAATCACTTCACAAACAGGCAATTATAGCAGTTGGAAGTGGCAAGTTATTAAAGTCCATCCTTTTCTTACAAAGTATTGACTCTGCTACTTTAAATACCAACTGATTAGCACAACAGGTTGACTGACGTCAATAAAGTGACGTCAGACAGCAGCATGACTGATCATTGACATTTACTGTGTCAGGGACAATAATATCAGTGAGTAAAAACTTACTCAACCAAATCACAAGTGAAGGTGGACCTTTCTAACTTTTGAATAATCCTAATTTAAGACAAATTACTGAATATTAAGATGGTAAAGTATGTTAATCATAGGATCAACTATTTGTACTCATATTACTATTGTTGATATTTTACTATGCCATGCATCATTGTAAAAACCAAGCCACTAAATGGGGCATGGTTTACATTAAATCATCCCAATAGAGGCAAAGAATTTGAGCCAATCAAAACATAGAAATTTGGGAAAAAAAAAGGGTACGAGCAAACGAAATATTATATTTAATATTAAAAAATTTTAAAAATTTTTAAAACAATTCTAATAGTAAGTCAATGATTTGGGTGGTGCGATATAATTTTTTAAAACAAAAAAAAAAAATATTCATTCCCTGGCCCACTATAAAATTTGTTACATTGCAAATAAAAATAAATGTTGTCTTTGATGGCTGCAAGTTGAAAATTTTACAAGAGAGATCTATAATCTGAGTGGACAAGAAAAGATTTATTTATTTATATCAGCTAATGAAATTTTCATCTAAAGATGGTTTCAAATTTTGAAAAAAATTTCAGACATACAGCTTCTATCAATGTTAAAATAGCAAGCAAAATTTGAGGTTTGCTCATAATTGTAATAATCTACCATTTTGATAATTTATGTGAAGAAATTTAAATGTCTCATTTTCTTAACATCTGGATTTTGGAAAGTCCCAATAATTTATCAGTTACACATGTATTACATAATTAGGTTAATAAAGACCACCTTACCTTTGGCTGTTTCACCTTTTCGTCCCATCATAGGAAATGAATTTATCTCCATTGTACTGTCATGTGTTACCAGAGGATCTATAATAACAAATATTGTTTATATAATAAAATGAGTTAATAACAACGTGTAATAAATATTGTTATAATAATATTTTACTGGGGATCTATAATAACAAATATTGTTTATATTATAAAGTGAGTTCCTAACAATGTGTAATAAATAATGTTTTAATAATATTTTACTGTGGATCTATAATCAACAAAATTGTTTATATTATAAAGTGAGTTCCTAACAATGTGTACTAAATAATGTTTTAATAATATTTTACTGAGGATCCATAATAACAAATATTGTTTATATTATAAAGTGAGTTCCTAACAATGTGTAATAAATAATGTTTTAATAATATTTTACTGAGGATCTATAATAACAAATATTGTTTATATTATAAAGTGAGTTCCTAACAATGTGTACTAAATAATGTTATAATAATATTTTACTGAGGATCCATAATAACAAATATTGTTTATATTATAAAGTGAGTTCATAACAATGTGTACTAAATAATGTTATAATAATATTTTACTAGGATCCATAATAACAAATATTGTTTATAATAAAGTGAGTTCCTAACAATGTGTAATAAATAATGTTTTAATAATATTTTACTGGGGATCTAAAATAACAAATATTGTTCATATTATAAAGAGAGTTCCTAACAATGTGTAATAAATAATGTTTTAATAATATTTTACTGAGGATCTATAATAACAAATATTGTTTATATTATAAAGTGAGTTCCTAACAATGTGTAATAAATAATGTTATAATAATGTTTTACTGAGGATCTATATCAACAAATATTGTTTATATTATAAAGTGAATTCCTAACAATGTGTAATAAATAATGTTATAATATATTTTACTGGAGATCTATAATAACAAATATTGTTTATATTATAAAGTGAATTCCTAACAATGTGTAATAAATAATGTTATAATATATTTTACTGGAGATCTATAATAACAAATATTGTTTAAATAATAAAGTGAGTTCCTAACAATGTGTAATAAATAATGTTTTAATAATATTTAACTGAGGATCCATAATAAAAAATATTGTTTATATTACAAAGTGAGTTGATAACAATGTGTGATAAATAATGTTTTAATAATATTTTACTGGGGATCTATAATAGCAAATATTGTTTATATTATAATGTGAGTTCATAACAATGTGTAATAAATAATGTTATCATAATATTTTACTGAGGATCTATAATAACAAATATTGTTTATATTATAAAGTGAGTTCATAACAATGTGTACTAAATAATGTTATAATAATATTTTACTGAGGATCCATAATAACAAATATTGTTTATATTATAAAGTGAATTCCTAACAATGTGTACTAAATAATGTTATAATAATATTTTACTGAGGATCCATAATAACAAATATTGTTTATATTATAAAGTGAGTTACTAACAATGTGTAATAAATAATGTTATAATAATATTTTACTGAGGATCTATAATAACAAATATTGTTTATATTATAAAGTGAATTCCTAACAATGTGTACTAAATAATGTTATAATAATATTTTACTGAGGATCCATAATAACAAATATTGTTTATATTATAATGTGAGTTCATAACAATGTGTAATAAATAATTATATAATAAAGTGAGTTACTAACAATGTGTAATAAATAATGTTATAATAATATTTTACTGGGGATCTATAGTAACAAATATTGTTTATATTATAAAGTGAGTTCCTAACAATGTGTAATAAATAATGTTATCATAATATTTTACTGAGGATCTATAATAACAAATATTGTTTATATTACAAAGTGAATTCCTAACAATGTGTACTAAATAATGTTATAATAATATTTTACTGAGGATCCATAATAACAAATATTGTTTATATTATGAAGTGAGTTAATAACAATGTGTAATAAATAATGTTATTATAATATTTTACTGGGGATCTATAATAACAAAAATTGTTTATATAATAAAGTGGGTTCATAATAATGTGTAATAAATAATGTTATAATAATATTTTACTGTCATGTGGTACCAGAGGATCTATAATAACAAATTATAAAGTGAGTTCATAACAATGTGTAATAAATATAGAATAACAATATTGTACTATGTGGTACCAGACAATCTATAATTTGCACAATAGATACTACAGTTCTCATCTGATTTTGCTGTAACTTGGTGTGAGCATTGGAATTGATAAGATCTCTATCAAATTTTGATAATTTTTCGATAAACTGATTTTTAGTTATTGCCCTTGACTTCATATTTTATAGATATAGTATACCAAATATATTGCATGAAAGTTATACCTGAACGCATACATGTGTACAGGTCAGGAAAAAAAATCTGGAGATTTGCCTTGAAAAAAAGTCGGGAGATTTTTCTAAAGTGCGTAAATTCGTGATTTGATACATTTTTCTTTCTTTTTTTAATTGTAAATTTATTAAATTGATCATAGGCCTACATGACACAGTCAAAATTAACAATGTATAATCAGGGATAATTCTAGAAATAGTGCCTGATATTTCAAATTTAGAGGCCCAAAAAAAATTTGATATTGTCATTCTTCAGTATTGATTGAATCCAAAATAATGTCAAGGTGAAATGATGTTTGAAAACAAGCATGATCTCAGCACCGTCTAAATTAAATGGTACCGGTAGGCCTACATCATACATTTTAGATACCATATCAAAAAATCGGTATGTTCTGAAAGCAATATTTAGTAAATAATATGTACTGGCAATGTTACTTTTTCCAAAGGTGTAATTCATGACATATCTCCAGTCCGATCATTAAATACTTTTCCTGCAACACTCTCACGAAGTATAGAACCAAATTTGCCGTTTCCATTTTTGACATTCTTCAGATATAATATGGAAAGACTTGTAATAAGTAAGCCTGTTATGCAGACAATAAAATGAATGTTTACAGGCTACAGTAAAATTACAAAACGATTTTATGAAACGAAGTTTGAGTTTACATAAGAATTAGACATCCAGTCGCGTATGATAATCTACCGATAATAAAAAAGAATTCTGAAATGACGTCTATGTTATATAGGCCTATTATAGATCTTGCAGATTGACACTGACGGTATAAAATACTAAGAAGACTTCAAGATTTCGTTTTTTAGTAAAAGTAGTGCTACCGTAAAATTTATTATAAAAGTAGAATCTACCGGATGTTGTTATAAAAAGTGTGTCACTTGGGCTTAAAATACACATTTTCCAGTGAAAATAGATCAAATTACCATCTTAATTGGGGGATTAATTAATCAGGCAATGATAATAGTATTACGTGATAAGATTAACGCGTGTTACTGGCAATTAAGCTACCAGTAATGATAGATATTTTGTTGATTTATAGTAGAGAATTTAAACATTGAAAACGGATAGGTCCCTTGAAATTTGATCAAGAAAAAAAACAAAAATCGGTAGAATCGGGTATCCCGTTGGTAGAGCGGTAGACAACATGCAGAAGCGGTAGAAACCTGATAACATCGGTAGATTACACATGTATGCCTGAATGGCAGAAAAACTGAAAATATTCTTTGGGGAATTAGGTTCTGAATGCAAAATGCGTAACGGTTCCACTAAAATTGGCAACAAGATACCTTGCAATAACATTTCCATAAAAATGGAATTAGATTTGATATTTCATTTAATACAAATGAGTTGTTCAGCCATATTTTTCTTTGCCACCATCCTAGTAATAATAAAATATCCCAACCATTTGTCTAAATATTTGATAAAGAAAAAGAAAAGTAGAGAATAAGCTGGATGATCAATAATTTTCTTTACTATCAACTATCTGGACACCTACTGACCTAGACTACACCCCTATTGATTATATGATAATGGACTCAACCACGCACCATTACTGTTCTATTATTGGTTGATGTTACTATAAATAAACTCTGACCTTTTACTAAGCAACAAGATAGAAAGGCCAGTAGCCAATACAGCACGGCACAAATTATAATAAATATAAACAACTAGTCAATATGATGTTCAAACATATTTCAGGGATTTAAAGGATTAAAATAAAAGGAGATAAAAGAAAGATGCACTAACCGTTAACCTTTCAAAAAAACTGATTGATAGACTAGGGCTGCTATTTCAATAATAAAATATCTGATTAATATACACTAGGGTTACCATTTCAATAATAAAGTATCTGATTAATATACACTAGGGTTACCATTTCAATAATAAAGTATATCTGATTTATCCTCACTAGGGTTACCATTTCAATAATAAAGTATATCTGATTAATCTACACTAGGGTTACCATTTCAATAATAAAGTATCTGATTAATCAACACTAGGGCTACCATTTCAATAATAAAGTATCTGATTAATCAACACTAGGGCTACCATTTCAATAATAAAGTATCTGATTAATCTACACTAGGGTTACCATTTAAATGATAAAGTATCTGATTAATCTACACTAGGGATACCATTTCAATAATAAAGTATATCTGATTAATCAACACTAGGGCTACCATTTCAATAATAAAGTATATCTGATTTATCAACACTAGGGCTACCATTTCAATAATAAAGTATATCTGATTAATCTACACTAGGGATACCATTTGAATAATAAAGTATCTGATTAATCAACACTAGGGCTACCATTTCAATAATAAAGAATCTGATTAATCAACATTAGGGTTACCATTTCAATAATAAAGTATCTGATTAATCAACATTAGGGCTACCATTTCAATAATAAAGTATCTGATTAATCATCATTAGGGATACCATTTCAATAATAAAGTATCTGATTAATCTACACTAGGGATACCATTTGAATAATAAAGTATCTGATTAATCATCATTAGGGCTACCATTTGAATAATAAAGTATTAATCAACATTAGGGCTACCATTTCAATAATAAAGTATCTGATTAATCAACACTAGGGATACCATTTGAATAATAAAGTATCTGATTAATCAACATTAGGGATACCATTTCAATAACAAAGTATCTGATTAATCAACATTAGGGCTTCCATTTCAATAATAAAGTATCTGATTAATCAACATTAGGGCTACCATTTCAATAATAAAGTATATCTGATTAATCAACACTAGGGCTACCATTTCAATAATAAAGTATATCTGATTAATCTACACTAGGGTTACCATTTCAATAATAAAGTATCTGATTAATCAACACTAGGGCTACCATTTCAATAATAAAGTATCTGATTAATCAACATCAGGGCTACCATTTCAATAATAAAGTATCTGATTAATCTACACTAGGGATACCATTTCAATAATAAAATATCTGATTAATCAACACTAGGGCTAGTATTTCAATAATAAAGTATCTGATTAATCATCATTAGGTATACCATTTAAATAATAAAGAATCTGATTAATCAACATTAGGGTTACCATTTCAATAATAAAGTATCTGATTAATCAACATTAGGGCTACCATTTCAATAATAAAGTATATCTGATTAATCAACACTAGGGATACCATTTCAATAATAAAGTATCTGATTAATCAACACTAGGGATACCATTTGAATAATAAAGTATCTGATTAATCAACATTAGGGCTACCATTTCAATAATAAAGTATCTGATTAATCAACACTAGGGATACCATTTAAATAATAAAGTATCTGATTAATCAACACTAGGGTCGGGGCAAAGTAATTAGGTCACAGGAAATTCAGTCACTGGTAATTTTGACACAGTAAAAAGGTCACATGGTAATTTGGTCCCAGTAATAAGGTCACACAGTAATTTGGTCACAGCACACACTAATTTGGTCACAGTAAAAAGGTCTCACGGTAATTTGGTCACAACACACAGTAATTTGGTTACAGTAAAAAAGCCACACGGTAATTTGGTCACAGTAAAAAGGTCACATGGAAATTTGGTCACAGTAATATGGTCACAAAACAATTTGATTACAATAAAATTGTTGGTCATATTGGCGCTAAATGGTGGAGGACAGTCACTGTCCCAACTTCAGTGGGTTTGTGATCTTGACCTCTGATGACGTCTTTGTCTCCATGGGGGTTTTTCACAAAATTCTACGTCATGTGGCATCCACGTGAGTCATGGGCATTTTAGAGGAAGGACCCCCACAGCCCCTGAAAACCAACAGCCAACCAAATTTCGACAATCCCGGGACCCCCACAAGGTCAATCCAGCTCAGGGCATAGGGAAAACAGAACACTAATCTGGGCAGCGTTCTGTACCAGGTATCATGAAATAGGTATTTGGAAAAAAGGACCCACAGTAACTAGAGCTATCAGACTTTAATCAGAAATTACAAACAAATAATAAAGTCTTGAACTCAGAAAAATTGACAACCTTAATCAACAATCAGTAAGAGTGGCAAATACAACAAAATACCTGTTAATATTTCAAAACTTATAACTCTAAAAACACATGCACTCTAAGATCTAGGTTAATCATTATTCTAAAGCTCTTCCAAGAAATTCTGTTAAAAATGTATTTATAGACTTCGATCAATTCTTCAATTAGATTGGAAATTTTTGCTCCAGACTGACACAATCTAATAGCTGGTTTAGTCATTCTATCAATATTAAAACATTTTCTCAAGGCTGAAGTCTTAAAATCTCTTCCTTCTTGTCATAAGAAACGCCACGCTTTGAAAGATTTTCAGTCCAAATATAGAATGAAGGATGAGTTTACAGCTATAAATAGTGCTCTAGATAGAAAAATCAATAAGCTGCGGCCATTTTGTATCTATTCTGATAGCAGTCGTTAACAGATGATCAATATTCACAGAGACAAATTCAGTTCAATTTCAGAATATCACAAATTACAAATGCTACAAAACAATACTATGGATTCATCATATTTTAGAATTTGAAATTTAAATGGGTCAGAGCATAATTAGTTAGAATGGAAAAGGCAACTGTTGAAGTCACCCCTGAGCTTGATAGATAACTTTAAGTTTCCAAATGTTTGGTTTTCTTTTAGATTTCAAAACGTTTTAATGTTGATCAGAATTTGAAAAAATTCTGAATATGTAAATTCAACTAACTTTAACCAAATGTATCTGTTAAGTCTTGTAAATCTAACACAAACAAAAATTCTGATAACTCTTTATCATTAATTTTATCATTAATTTTATCATTAACAATGACTCCATTCAATAGCTTGTGACTTATTTCAAAACTATTACTCTTCTCTCAACTTCAAAATTTTGAAAAAAAAGTCACAGTTATAAACCATGAGTTAACTGATTTTGGTACAATTGCCTACAACAATATTCTGATAGCTTTGATAGTTGATGGTATAAACACTGTTTCTGTTTTTGTCTAGCAATGGATCTTGTTCTTTCAAATGATTCTATTAAATGCTGATATAGACCATTTGTCTTGGCTTCAGTGAAATTTACAATTAACACCATTTATTATAATGTTTATCAATTGGTGTTGAAATAATTAAATGGCCTTTCCCACATCCTTTACAATAAAAGTTTGTTTGTCCACTGTTGAAACAAAGAATGTACAAATATACAATATAGGTAAATAAACTTATTATTGTAAACACATTTAATATACATAGTCTAGTCATATTTTTTGTTAAAATTTAATAAAGATGTTACATGAGTTTTCAATAAATTCTTTATTTTACCAACTGGCAAGAAGAAGCAATAGAAATTTTCAACACAATTGTTGAAATCACTCGGAAAAACTGATATATCAATATTAAATTACAAATTACAAGGAGAAAACTGATATACCAAAACAATTATCAAACCCAGTTATTCAAATCATAAAGAGAAAACTGATAAATATCTATTAAAACAAATATTCAAATCACAAATACACATATATATATATAAAGATATTTTAAACTATTTCAAAGAATAAGAAAAATATACATACTAATTCTACAAAATATATCAGAAGAAATTAAAAGCACCTTGAAAAAGTAACATATTGTTTATCAAAAAAATAACTAACACTGACTTTTGTTCATCAAATATTTGCATGAAATCTCTTTAAATATTTTTGAGGTACATATATACATCTATTATCATCAAAAACAACATACATAAAACATTATTCTCAAAATATAAAATAAAAATACCATCAAAATCAACCCACTCTTTTAGAAAATTAATTTAAAACCAATATCAAACAATCTGTGGCATTTTTGAATTTTTCATTTGCTCAGTATCATTCTGAACAGAGCCAAAAATAAAAAAAATTTTAAACATACTTGAAGAGGTTTTATCTACGGCAAATACCACTGGCATGACTGGCCAACTAAATCCAAAGATCACGAATAGTAAAATTAAAGCAGGAATGATAGAGAGACTGCCATCATGCTAGCTAGTTGAAGGATTGAAGACCTGACATTGTTATTGTAAAGTGAGTTGTGATCAAGACTATAAATATCTAGCTAGAACTAAATTTAACTACAAAATCAATATTGCCTCTACCCAGTTCATATTGTTTGTTTCTCTATTCCAGCTAAATATAGCACAGTTAATAACACAGCTTTATAGTTATATATCCCCACTGGCAAGATATACCCTACTTGCCTCCACACTTTCAAATGCACCTTGTGTGCTTAGTGCTTAAGCAATAATGGTTGATCATGTCAGACTAAAATCCACTAAGTTACTGACTATAATTTCAGACACCTTTTATACAAACTGTCAGTTTTGTGGTTTCTTTCAGATATGATACAAATATGAATATCAGTACTCAATTATGAAACAGATTCAATCATTGTAATATTTTCGGTAGAAGCATTCACGGCTCCATTCAGTATCAAACATCTGGTTCTTCAGCAAAATTTCACAACAATTCACCATGGTAGACTATTGTCAGTCCATTAAGTCATTAATACATTCTCACAGTGACTAATGACATGTCATCATTGGTTAAAACATGAACATGAGAATGAACGTTAATAACATCCTGGAAGGAACTGATTATATAATCTGAAACTTTATGGTTTGTTCAATTGTGGAACCAGACATCTGATTACAATCGTGAACAGCAAAAATTGAGCTGTTTTATTCTAAAATTTCAACAACTAGATCTCTTGGAGGTTAAGGAGTTAAATAAAAAATAAAAAACAATTCTGCAGATTAAAGATTAAACTAATAAAGTTAATCACTTTATCACAACTTCTTGTTTCATAACAAAAATTCTTGGTTGTTTTTTTTTTTTAATTAAAAAGAAAAATTAAAACCAGGTTGATTTATCACCCTCTGATTTCCAACTTGAGATCATTTGTAAAACAATGTGGTAGTATTTTACAGTCATCACATTTGATTTCAAAGTTACAAAATACTATATATACAATGCTGGTCTTCAGGACACACTTTTAGTAGAAAATGATCTAATAAAATTTTATGAAATTTTTATCTATTAAACCCTGGCCCTGAAAGGTGTGAATATGTATGGTGCAGTGTATGATATGAGGTTGGTACCATATAAAATGAAAGAAGTGCATTGTGTCTGCATCATGATGACCCATATCCAATGTATTCCCCTCTTCTATTTCATTTTGCACCAATATTCTTGCTCTGTGCACTTTACCTTTTGTATTTGCGCCTTTGAATCAAAGACTAAATGCAACAATTGTGGAGTATATTCAATCTGAATTATTTCTTTTCTCCGGGCTTCAAATATTGGAATGTTCATGCAGAGCTCCCAAGTACATGTCTTGTGTAAGGTATTTCTACTATTTAAGATGCAAGTAGAGTACAAGGAGTTAAGATTAAAATACACTCAAACTAGTATGTATACTTACTTTCTTAGATAAATAAATCTATTTATAGCTGAGTGTACACACCAATGACCTAGTTAAGGTAAACGGGTCTAGAGTAGTACTATATATATCTAGTTTTGTCAACATATTTAACCCGGGGTTTCAGCTATATATCTATTTATTTAGGTTACAATATAACATGATTGTCAATAGCTAGAAGACTATCAATGGATAACCTGACCTTAGTTTCCATAATGCAAATACAAAAATAACTAAAAATGACTCAAAGTTTAAGGGATGTTTCTTTAAAAAATCCAATCAAAGAAAGATACTAGGTGAAGTAGGCAGTTTGACTTTCTGTCTTATCAACAACAAAGTAAAAAGAGCACAGCCCGAGCTTACAAAACTCAGCCCAAATGTCAGAACAACCTCTTGCTTTGTTTCACAGTCTAAACTAAATCACATAATCAAGAGATATGTTATTTTCAGTGATTGAGAGAACCATGGCTCAGACTCCATAACTACTTTTAAACTTTTAGGCATAATGGCAGTAAACAGATATGAAAATATTTTTGTTGTGAATATGTACAATATTGAATCATGCACCCATCCCTGTATGTATCACCTAACCCCTACAGAAACTGGGCCAGTATAAAATATCACCACGCCTTAATCTCTATAGATAATATCTTCAGATACAGCTTCTTAATTCAAAATCATATTATAATACATTCAGTCTGATAGTATAGTGCTACAATATACTGCATTGTCCAATGAAGGAAATTACTATCAGGAGACTCAGACCATAATTGATATCACAAGAAGAAACTGACAATATTTACCTATCAAAATTATTATTCAAATCACAAGAAGAAACTAACAATAAACTCATTAAACTAGTATTCAAATCACAAGAAACTAACAATAAACCTATTAAACTAGTATTCAAATCTCAAGAAGAAACTAACAATAAACCTATTAAACTAGTATTCAAATCACAAGAAGAAACTAACAATAAACTTATTAAACTAGTATTCAAATCACAAGAAGAAACTAACAATAAACCTATTAAACTAGTATTCAAATCACAAGAAACTAACAATAAACCTATTAAACTAGTATTCAAATCACAAGAAACTAACAATAAACTTATTAAACTAGTATTCAAATCACAAGAAGAAACTAGAACTGTTCTAATAACAGTACTGATGCAGGGCGGGTTACGACATTCAGGTACATACGAAGATGGTCTATTGCAATTACTTTATGTAAATACCTTTCTGCATCTCTAAATGCAAATATCCAAAAGTGCCTGGAGTTTAAAGTATATTTACTAGGAATAAAAGAATATTTGTCAATTAATAAAGACTAAGTTTGATGAAATCCAGATAAGAAATAAGAGAGTTGGTAATGCGCATGCTCACAACAAAAATTCAATATTTCCATCAAATTTAGAATTGGATTGTACACATACATACCATGTTTGGTGAAATCCGGAAAAGAAATAAGAAAGTTGGTAATGTGCATGCTCACAACAAAAATTCAATATTTCCATCAAATTTAGACTTGGATTATACACATACATACCAAGTTTTGTGAAATTCGGATAATAAATAAGAAAGTTGGTAATGCGCATGCGCACAACAAAAATTTAATATTTCCATCAAATTTAGAATTGGATTATACATATACATACCAAGTTTGGTGAAATTCGGCTAATAAATAAGAAAGTTGGTAATGCGCATGCGCACAACAAAAATTCAATATTTTCATAATATTTAGAATTTGTTTATACACATGCATACCAAGTTTGGTGAAAATCGGATAATAAATAAGAAAGTTGGTAATGCGCATGCGCACTACGCAAATTCGATAATTCCATCAAATTTAGAATTAGATTATACACAAAGATACCAAGTTTGATGAAAATCGGATAATAAATAAGAAAGTTGGCAATGCGCATGCGTAGTACGCAAAATCGATATATCCATCAATTTTGAATTTGATTATACCCATACATTCCAAGTTTGATGAAAATCGGATAATAGATAAGAAAGTTGGTAAATTAAGTGGGGGTATCCCTTTAATGTGCTTCTGTAAGCTCAAATTACCTTATAATAGCGTTCAATATACCCTAGAGCTTATTTATATACCATAACTGCACATAATACATATTAAACAAATATATAAGGGAAGGTTTTTTTAAAATGAACATAGACTTTTTGATTTTAATTAGTTCTAACAAGTGTCGGCAGGTTGTTTACAGGGATTGTACAATATTAGCCCCATGTTAAGTGAATGGGGTTTTGAATTTGCATGTAAGGTATTCATGTTATATATCACTGGAAAGCTCTCGATGCGTAGATTATGTTTCTGTAAAAATTATGGTTATAACATTAATAAAATGGTTGCTAGAGCTCTTTAAAAGAAAATTTCGCTATTTTCAAACGCCCATAACTTCAGAAGTTATAGTCGGAAACAAAAAATGAAAATACCATCGGATAGGTATTGTCGAGGACGTTAAGCCATATAAAACTCAAGGTCACAAGACTTCAAGGTCACGAGATAAAAAACCTTAAATATTGAACAAATTTGAAAATTTTCATTAAAGAATGAAAAGAAAGCAAAATCAAAATTCAAAATTCGGCTTGCAGAGAATTGTTGCCAAACGTCTTAAGTTTCCATTGACACCAAAAACATGCAAATCAGATAAGAAATGAGAGAGAAATATCGATTTTAAGAAATATTACGCTAATCAAAATGGCGGTTTTATTGACGCTTCCGATCAAATCTTTTTCGCTCATTTTACTTTGAATAACATTTATAATGATATGCATATGTGTTTTTAGGCGTAGCTGTGAAAAGTAAAAAGTTGCAAAACTGACTTTGAAGGCAATTTTTGCAAAAACTGGATATGATGCAAAACTTCTGAAAACACATTTGAGTTTATCAACATGACAATATTTTCCCATATAAATTTCATATCGATTGACTTCATAGCAAACGTTTTAGTACAGTGCTAGAGAGGCTTTGCTATTATAACTTGCAAACAATATAGCAAATTTGCATAATTGAATGTGCCATAGTATGACATTACATTTATGCAATACAATGTAGAAAATTCTATGAAAATCGAGCGGTAAATAATCAGACCAGTGCTTTCCATAGTCAGTCATGGTGGCCAACCACTACGCATGTCCGGTTTTTCAAAATTGTGTCGTTTTACATTTAAAATCTAATGACCGCGGAGTATAGATACGACATAGTTATAAAATATCCATACAATGTACAGTTTCGTCTGTGAGCTCTGTCAAGAATTTCGACAAAAAAAAAAAAAAAAAAAAAAAAATTAGAATATTTTTTCAATTAACGAAAACAAAGCAGGGCGTTCGGTAACGAACGCCCTGCAATAACAATAAACCTATTAAACTAGTATTCAAATCACAAGAAACTAACAATAAACCTATTAAACTAGTATTCAAATCACAAGAAGAAACTGACAATATACCAGACAAAATTATTATTCATATCATCAGAAGAAAACTGATAAATGCCTAAAATTATTATGCAAATGACACAAAGAGAACCGATACCACTTTCAGTGATTTTCAGTTTAAGATTTGTGCCACGTATTATGACCAATACTGTATCCTACTGAACTTCTTAATAATAATTCATATTTACATATTTAAACCTTGAATATTTTGTAAGAAGATTTATAGGCAATATCATCACATGTTTCTGTTTGTTTTAAATATTTTCTAGATTCACAACTCAGTTTGACAAATGACTTAACTAAAATTTTAAAAAGTTTTTTGAAAACAATCATTACAGGTCAAATGAAAAGTAGTCTTACTGCATCTTTGTCTGTTTTATATTTTACATTCTTTACATTAATGTCTATACCGGTAGCTTATATTAGTCATCGTTTTGGATGGAAAATAGTTGAAACTCATTTGCATGTGTAAGATGTTACTGGTTAATATAAAGAATCATTATAGCAGAAAATTGCTTTAAATTCTTCAGACTATATTTTGTGTTGAAGCGCTGTCGACTAAAAGTATAGTTTTAATGGTTTGGTAAGAACTTTTTTGCATCATTAGAGTCATACATGTGTAATCTACTGATGTTGTCAGGTTTCTACCTCTTTTGCATGTTGTCCACCGCTCTACCAACGGGATGCTCAACTCAACCGATTTTTTGTTTTTTTCCTAAGCAAATTTTCACAGGATCTACTATTTTCAATGTCCAAATTCTTTACTATAAATCAACAAAATATCTATCATTACTTGTATTTTGATTGCTGTTCATCTCATCACATTGTCTGATTAATTAATCCCCCCTAATTTACAGTTCAATAATGTAACTAGCAACCCTTAACATCCATCCTAGAATCAATTACACTCCTCTAAATTCATCTAAGACCTTTGAATCCCTAAATATTTAGGTACACTATGCATACCTGCCTGAATGTCAAGATGTACCTGTATCTATAATTTTATCAGATTGAGTGAGGAATGTTACTAATAGTACCTGACAACTTATAGTATCGGTGCCTCACAACTACCTTATATGTAGTATTGTTCCATAATGTCACAGTTCTCATCATAGCACTAGCGGATGAGTGTAAATATATCAATTAATATAGCAGGAAACATCCAGTACACATCCAGGTACATCATTAGTACACATCCAGGTATTTTTCTTGTCTAATAAGAAGTCTAGTCAGATTCAGGGTAAAATAAATAGTAATTTAAACTAAAAGAACTATTTTGTGCCTTTTTAAAACTTCTATTGATGTGCACAGGTAATCTTCATGATATGAAATAAACAGAACGCTTTGCTTTTTTTTTTCATAATTTTCTGTGGCTCTATTTATGCTTTTATGAACCAAAAGGATCAGATGTGTAAATCCTGTGTGCATCTTCAAGGATTTGTTAAAATTTTCACGGCAAAAAACATGGGAATTTCAAAATTACAGAAGTTATTTTTCATAATCCTTTAAGCATCATTGCCTTGCAATATCTTAACTAATATGTGCAACATGGACATAATTAGATATTAAATGATCAATCTGGACAGCATGTTATTTACATAAAATAAAAAAATAGTAAAAATACCTACATATTCAGGAGCATAATCACTCACATAGAAAATAAACAAACAAACTCTCCTACATCACACGTTGAGAAATTCACAAAATAATCCGATAAATAGAAAATAACCGAAAATAAACTGGCACAGATACAGAAAGTTTTACTTGAGTTCCGAATAAAAAATACCAGTCTTTAAAACATCTTGGCGATATATATATATATATATATATACACATAACAAGTCGAGAGGCGAAGATTTATTTTTAGCTTAGAACTGACAGTGAAGAGATGAGTCTATTATTGAGATACAGTAGGGGTAGGAGGTAGGTTAGATAAATAGTCAATAATAAACTCCACCATTACGGAGATAAAGATATGTTACTACATGATAATAACTAGTTCTAATTAAATCACTAGTTATATTTAGCTAGACGTGATGTGTGATCAGAGATTAAGACACAGATATTAATCTTATATTAAATCAGTTTTAACTCTCTTCAGAAACAACGCAATTAACTCTAAATACCAGCAAATTCTCACCATTTTTCTATTTCTAATTTCCTTCCATCAAAATGCTTGAAATTTGAAATCTAAAAAATCTTGAAATGTTATTTTTCTGTGACTAGTAAAACAGATTATGTCAAAACTCTTGAATTAATAACTCAATTAACTACAACAAAGAGTGAAATATTTCCAAACTTTCAGTTACATTCTTTTTTGCAAAATTCACAAACTTAGAACTCAAAAGGCATACACGCAATCCTGAACAAAACAAGAATAAGATGATTTGATAAATAATTTGGTGCCCAACAAAGTCAAATACAAAAGAAAAGTAGCACATGACTCTCTTCCTTCCTTACGTCCTTATTTGCCAGATATTATTCTATCATATATGACACAATATTATAAGAAGGAATTACTTTTTTACTTTACAAATAACAAAGTGTACAAATAGAGCAGGTGTCAGTATTAAGGCTACTTATTGTTCAATCTTTATATTTCAGATCATGTACTCAGTTTTCGTCTAAACTATCAGGAAATGTTATAAAGAAAAGATAATTCAAACTTATCGACCAGGAGAAATATTACGCAATCACTATTCTGTCAACATCTCGTCATTTGCTATTAAACATATATAGCTTTCTCATCCACAATAACATTGTTCACTACACAGGCTTTAAACCTTGTAAGTCCACAGGCATTAAACCTAGTTAGTACACAGGCATTAAACCTAGTTAGTACACAGGCATTAAACCTAGTTAGTACACAGGCATTAAACCTAGTTAGTACACAGGTATTAAACCTAGTTAGTACACAGGCATTAAACCTTGTTAGTACACAGGCTTTAAACCTTGTAAGTCCACAGGCATTAAACCTAGTTAGTACACAGGCATTAAACCTTACTACATATAAGGGAGTTAAACTTACTACAGTACACAGGCATTAAACCTTACAACACAAGGGTATCAAAACTTACAACACAGGGTGTCAAACCTTACATCACAGGGTGTTAAAACTTACTACAGTACAAAAGCATTAAACTTTACAACACAGGGTGTCAAACCTTACAACACAGAGTGTCAAACCTTACAACACAGAGTGTCAAACCTTACAACACAGGATGTCAAACCTTACAACACAAGAGTGTCAAACCTTACAACGCAAGGGTGTCAAACCTTACTACACAGGGTGTCAAACATTACAACACCGGGTGTCAAACATTATAACACCGGGTGTCAAACCTTACAACACAGGGTGTCAAACCTTACAACACAGGGTGTCAAACATTACAACACCGGGTGTTAAAACTTACTACAGTACAAAAGCATTAAACCGTACAACACAAGGTGTCATTCAGTGAAAATATGACAGAAATATTCTGGAAAATCTATAGGTGATCTTACATTTCAAAATCAATTATGGCAATCATCAGAAAAACATAAAAAAGTTATTGAAAGGCAAGGGGTAAATGGGTTCAATTCAAATAATAATTTTACATGTTGAGCAAATTGCCGAGGAAAGCAGGTTCAACGGAAAATGTGACCCAATATTTTTTCAAAACTTTAAACATTCTTTGATAGCCTGGCGTAATTATAATTAGTGATAAAGTAGAATTGTTGGTTAAATGACACAGTTCACCTTTCTTTTGCCAAACATCATGACAATACCAGTGCTGTAGAACATGGTATAGTAGACCTTCTCTCAAGTTGAAATTGAGATCAAATTTCACATGTCCTTGAAAAATGTCCGAATGACAAAAAAATAAATAAACAACCCTGCTATACAGGGTGTCAAAACCCACTACAGTACACAGAGCATTAAACCTTGCAAAAGAGGTGTCAAACCTTACTGCACAGAGCATTAAACCTTAGTACACAGACATTAAACCTTACTACATGGAGCATTAAACCTTATTACACAAGCATTAAACCTTACTACATGGAGCATTAAACCTTATTACACAGAGCATTAAACCCTTCCAAAGGGGTGTCAAACCTTCCTGCACAGAGCATTAAACCTTAGTACACAGGCATTAAACCTTACTACATGGAGCATTTACTACATGGAGCATTAAACCTTACTACATGGAGCATTAAACCTTATTACACAAGCATTAAACCTTATTACAAGGAGCATTAAACCTTACTACACAAGCAATAAACCTTATTACATGGAGCATTAAACCTTTCTACACAAGCATTAAACCTTAGATATTTAACCTTTACTACACATAGATTTAACCTTACTAAATGGCATTAGATCTTATTACACAGGCATTAAACCTTACTACACTGGTATTAAACCTTAGTCATAATTTTGGAGTAAGGGAGCCATAAAAGCAGCCCAGTTTCAAATTTCTTGTCATTGGGTTCTTAAATGCCTGGTTCTCTTCACCTCCCTTGACAATTCTGTAACCTTTAATCAGTTCGTCCTGATGATTCATTGACATGCACTGGATTATTTGTTGGAGAAAAGTTTCCGCTCTTTCACATTTTGGTCAAATGATATGGTTTAAATTGGCACATAATGGTCAAAATGAAAATCTATTTATTTATCTTATGTTGTAATGGCTTTTACAACAAATGTATGATAAATTATTAAATGAAAAACTCAGTGATATAAGATTTGCCTGCCTATGGGCAAAAACATTTTGTAAAGGATGAAATGAAATCTAGGATTGAGAGAAAAGTAAAATGTCAAGAGTTAATACAAGTAGCCATTATATATGACTGAATACCATTCTTGTATTGTCTAATACTTTATACCCTTTATTTCATAGTAGTGCTGGGTATTACCAATCATGTCACAATACAATATGTATCATAATACTAGAGTTTTGATATGATACATATTACAATATGGTGAACTAGAAGGAAAGAATCACTAAGGCATCAAAGTTTCAAATGTATATGATAATACTTAATATTTAGTTATTTATTGTCAATTGGCTAATTGCTGTCAAATTCATGTTTAGAAATGTTACTTCTGCTTTCAATTTCTTCTATACATTGATGAAGTGCATGGTATATCTGCTCATGCAAAGTATAGCTACAAAGCCAAAGACGGTCCCTCTTTCAGCTCTAAAGATAGCTTGCCAGGCAAGGTAATATACACCCATTGGCAGCTTTGATTTTGAACATAAATATTTAGCAGTACAGTAACAAACACCAGTATGAAATATTCAACCTTAAGTCTACACTTCTTTTGAACTCTTTAGCAGAACACTGAATAATATTGAGTATGAGTTATTGCCCTAGTTCAATCTTTAGCTCGTGAAAACTCTAGAAGGCAAATATTCAATCTTCAGGACTGATTAATAAAACCAAGTTTTGTCAAAATCCAGAAAGAATCATGCCTTTTAGCTTAATTTGAAAGCGGTTTCAAGAACAAGGGCAATAACTCATACTAAATATTTTTCGATTTTTCTGATTTTCAACAGGGTTTATCCTTGGGTGATAACAAACACTCATGCCAAGTTTTGTCAAAATCCGTCAAGAATTGTCCCTTCTAGAGTGTTTACAAGCTAAAATTTTAATGTGTTTTCAAGAACAAGGGCAATAACTCATACTAAATATTTTTCAATTTTTCTGTTTTTCAATACGGTTTATCCATGGGTGATAACCAACACTCATGTATCATCAAAATCCGTCAAGAATTGTGCCTTCTAGAGTGCTTAAAAGCTAAAATTGAACATGTTTTCAAGAACAAGGGCAATAACTCATACTAAATATTTTTCAATTTTTCTGATTTTCGATAGGGTTTATCCTTGGGTGATAACAAACACTCACACAAAGTTTCGTCAAGATCCATCAAGTATTATGGCTTCTAGAGTGTTTACAAGCTAAATTTGAACAACACGTTTTCAAGAACAAGGGCAATAACTCATACTAAATATTTTTCAATTTTCCTGTTTTTCGTTTGGGTTTATCCTTGGACGATAACGAACACTCATACCAAGTTTCATCAAAATCCGTCATGAATTGCACCTTCTAGAGTGTTTATGAGCGTTTCAAGAACAAGGGCAATAACTCATAGTAAATTTTTTTCGATTCGTCTGATTTTCAATACGATTCATCCTTGGGTGATTACAAACTACCATACCAAGTTTCGTCGAAATCCAGCAAGAATTGTGCCTTGTAGAGTGTTTATGAGCAATTGTGGACGGACGGACGGACAGACCGACGGAATGAGGTGACGGCAATATACGCCCCCCATTTCATGTGGGCGTATAAAAATGGTTTTAAAAAAAAAGATTGCTAGCATATAGAAGGCTTACCAATTGGCTCTTGAAATCCTGAATCCACACTTCCCTTGTAAAATTTATTACCTGTACCATCTAAAAAAACATGAAACATATCTCAAAATATAGGGAAACAAGGTGATTTTAAAGATCTTTAGATGTTCTTCACCTAAAAGACTGTTTGCTTATTACAAGTTACTATCACCAAGATGTAAACTTATGAACTGCGATTGAGAGAATATTGGAATAGACAATGAAAACATTATACTGGTATAATACATTTTGAATTGCAGGCATCATAGGACGTAGACATACAAAACAATTGTAATGGTGGAAGAAATGCATGAAGTTTGTACGGTATCAAAAATAATCCCATTTTCTATGTCATCACAGATTTAACATTGAAAATTTGAGTTTTTATTCAAAATATAAAACAAATGATAGAAATGAAATTACAAGGCCAATAAAATACAGGAAGATGAATATTACTTACAATTATAGTTATTAGAAGACATTATGTAGAGTGTGATTATAAATGTGGCATTCAACGGCTAAATAATATTTTAATTTCCATTATGTACACAACAAAATATACTGAAATACTGAAAATAGAAAATACAAGTTAATATTAGAAATAATCTGAAATCCCATTCATTCGTTTTTCTTCTAATAACAGTGATCAGAAACTTCATCTGTGATAATTAAAGTTCAATTTTTATCAAATTAAATTCATATGATTAATGTTCATATTGCTTATTGATGATCCATTAACAATATATTTTTGCATAATGTAAGTGCCTTGGTGTACGGTATCTGTTTTATAAACTGCACATGACACCATGTAAAATATCATAACTGCTATCATTGACAAAATTGAAATGGCAGTAGATATTTTTGATCCTTCTCTTATTACAAAACAACAAAGTGTTCATCAGTTTTCAGATATTTTCACTTAAATTTGCACAAATTTATTTTATCTTTAAGGTTAAGATTATTTAGGTACTGGTACTTTTCAAGGTAAGATTTGAAATTGTGCAAGCACTGTTACTGCTTAGTTCAGCATGCCAATTTTATAAATTCATATCATGTAGGTGCAATTCAATAGATATTGATAGCCAATTGTCTAATATGCTTTTAATTTTTGTAATCCATTGCAATTTGTAGATATTTGTATTATACAATTTCAATAACACATTGTGTATGTAAATTTACTTTTTTGGCCATAAATGATCCTCAATTTATCATATGTTTTTCGATCATAACCAAAGATAGGTGTTTAACGGCTTCACCAAGCAACATACAGTTTCTCACGATATAATTCAAATTCAGTCTATCTCACAAAAAATTTTTATATCAGAAAACCCCAGATTTCACAACCATAAATTAGTACAGGGAGTATCATTCGATGGGAAGCTACAAATGTGCAATTGAACATTTTATATAATTCAAATAAACCAAAAAATAACTCAATAAATAAAATACTGAATTGGCTTTTTGTTTGAATGTCAAAAGCAACAGTCTAGTTATAATATGTTATATTAGTAATGAAATTATTCAATATTATATTATGGGATGTGTTTGTAATGCACATTTAATTTAAAAAGTAAGCTATTAAAAAATTCAAGATTTTGTATTGAAAATTGACTTAACCTAAATACAATTCTCATTCTATACAACCTTCACCATTCTACAATTTAGTTTAATTGTACAAATAGCTGAATTAAAAGAGTTATTTGATAATCCTCTCTAAATGATGTCCCATAGATCTATTTGTAACTAACTTGTTTTCAGTTATAGTAAGTCCAATTAAAATGTATCAAATTACTATTCAACAGTAAGATAAAGATAAAAAATATATTTATTGTCAAGTGTATCATCCAAAGACCTATGACATTAATCTGCTTATTCATTTGATAATCTGGTAATTACATTAAAATTGAAGAAAATACAGTAGGCCTAATTAATCTCATGAATGGATTTGAAAAACTATTGAAACTATCAAACTACCAGATGACTGAAAAAAATCATCTGAAGTTAACATATAATAATATAATACAGTAAGAGTGACCCAGCTAACCTCACGATTAAATGTCATGATGTACGGCATAAAATTGGTGGAAGTATACCTTTAAATTCTTCAGGCCCTATCAAAAGACTAGAAAATCGAGGCTAATAGGATATTAAAAGTTGAAAATAAATATAAATAATAGAAGAAATAATCAAAACAGGGCACTGGACAATACTATATATACTTTGAGATTGCAACATACTAGGTGTCAATACCAATTGAAACCCAGCCATTCCAAAACTCTGGCTAGCTGGTACCATTATCAGAGAAAAGTAATTATTTTCATGAAAGTTCGATCCACTTTTCACGACTTCATGTGTGGCACTTAGTGTCGGTCCGAGGTCGATTTATAGGCTTACAGTACGTCGACAGATATCCAAAGAACCGTATGCAATTAACAAGATCATTACCTACCTTGTACAAAACAATTTATCTAATTTTATAACGGTAAAATCATAGAAAAAGTCCTCTAAAATTCCACCCAAACCAAGAAAATAACAAGATCGCCATTGCAGGAGTGTCACGTGACGAAGTTTAACCCAATCAAACAGCTAAGAAGGTTGTAGAAAAGATTAACTTAGTCTCTTTGATAGTCAAGATTATACAGGACGTTATTATGCCTTGTCAAGAATGGAATTTAGGGCAGCAGTGGAATTGGTCAAACAAACTCAATCCTACGATCGATATTGTTATGAAATAGTAAATGGCGATTTCCTTTACGACGTTTTTAAATTCAACAATAATTTACTTACCAAGGTGGAATGGCAAATTAAAATCCCAATTCCCAGAGGAATGGTCAAACGGAATCCTGATTCTGGTAGGCGTTGTAATATTGTGCAATGGTTATAGGAATAAGTTCGACCTAAGTCTGCTTGTCGATCGATCCTATAGGTTTTTGTTCCACAGGCAATTTGAAGACGAAAATAGAACTAGAAAATCCAATAAGAGCGTTTTATCTCGGGTAGAAAATGGTTTCTGAAGGTTCTCTCGCCATCAGCAATTATTTTATTCAAATATAACATCTATAAATAGCTCTCTAGATTTATTATTTCTTGAACAATCTTACAGTGTCGGTGTCTTGTATCAATGATAGGACAACCAATAACATTATATGCAACAGGCGACAAACCAAATAACTGCCTTAAAATTTTTACATTTTCTTGTTCGGTTCAACGGCATTGTTTTTTACAGGGATGACACAAATTCGGCATCTTTAAGTGGTAACACTTATGGTTGTCTCGGCTTCCATATGTTCAGCAAAAAAAAAATTTCTACTTGACCACGGTTCTATCGTAGGGCCTAGTATTTTATGGCACCACAAATGCGATAAATCACACAGAATTCTTTTTTTTTTAATTATTTTGAAAGCCTTGTCTGTCCAAATGATCCTCGAATATGGCTTTTTGTATTATACGGAACGGGACGGAACAAGAATAAATCGTGTTCCGTTCCACAAAATAGATTTATACCCCTGATCTTTATTTTGCGGAACGGAACGGAACAAGATCATAATCTGTTTCTCTTCATCGTTACATCGCCTCTACCGATCTACTCGTCTTGTAACAAACTTCTGAGATTCATATTCCCTTTCTCTCACCTAACATCAAACACTCGCATCAAACATGCCGTGACTAAGGTCTACTCTTAGGGCCTAGGCCTACATCAAGCTGTCACACCAACGAGATTAGCAATCGGCTGCGGTGCGTAACCCCACGAAAACAAGAAAACAACAACGGGAACAGACGTTTCAGTCAGGATAATGCCTACTAACGAAATAGAATACACTCTATTGCATATACCGCTTGTGTATTCCAGGGTAGATTACTAGTATATTATCCCTATTGCAAATCGGGAAAGTCCATGTAAATGTACGCCTTACGTGATTGATAATACCCCTATTAGAAAATTTCATATAGGTCATTTTTAGCTCAAGCTGCCTTTAGTTTGAATGCACTCAACTGGGAAATATCAAAGGCGTAGGTCTTTTAGAACCATTTATTAAAAGAATTTTTACCAATACAAAAGCTATAACGTTTAGTTTCTATACAAATCTAGACTTTACCGAATGTTCTACGATGTCCTTGTGCCCCTTACAGTACCACAATACAGTCGATGGGTAGGCTTTCCCGCTCTCTGTACAACCCGGTAAAGAGGAGGGAGAAGCTTAGCAAAGATATAGCTAGAATATTCTCAATATGTGCGATAGTTGCAATAAACTGGTCAAAATTATGTCTTTATTAATTCGTATGTTCGCTGCCAGATATTTTGTTTTTGCACGATTATCGACCAAAACAACTCCTCTTTAATCTTCATTGTCCAAGTAGCAAAGAATTAAGAATAAGCCGTTGTTGTTGTTGACGGAGAAAATCATCAGTATGCACACCATCAGTATTTTCCTGCTATTACATTAAGGCACCATTTGTCATTTATGTTGATAAATAAAGCACGTTATCATATAAACAGAATAAGTTTTCTTTGGTCGTTTCTGGTCGGTTCATGTTTTAGTAAGTACGGACGTCACCAAGACTACATTATATCTCGTTCCACTCGTTTCTCATTCCTTCAGCGTCCGCCTTTCATTATTGTTGGATACAATCAAAATGTTTAAACTTCCAAAACTCCGTATTTGTGATAAATACGAGCCCTTGTGTACAGGGATACAATGTTTTCGGCGTTTTCGGTATAGGTCCGAGATGATTCAAACGTAAACACTAGTCAATGTTTGAACCAGAAATTTGGTGGGAGGTACGAGTCCGTATCTTGCCACAGAAGCGATTGTAGGCCCTACCGAGCTTGAAATTGAAGACATCTTCTTTTGACGATCTCATGCGAATTGACATTTGGGCACTTGGCACGACTTTCTTTCAGATCTTAAATCCAGATGTCAGATTACCATTCCATCCGGTTCATCCATTGTCTCATGATATCAGAATGAAACGTGCTTGCTTAATTTTTTCTTTTATATACCTCCGATATCTAGCTGCCCGAGTAAGTAAACCCATCATGTGAGTCTAATCGGTGAGTTAACATTATGGTGTGTTAATGAATCCGTTACTATTGCCAGCTTCAGCAGCTCACTACTTAGTTGGTGATTGCCTCAATTTTCACTGGACAGATAGTGTAGGTCTGATCAGACAAAGATATAGAGGTACGTAAAACACACCTTAAGGTAATCTTACCGGTTGTAATCATATGTTGGTGTAGTAAAATAACGATATGGAATGCATGAGTCAAAGCTGAGTACGGTATTGCTTACGAAATCAAGTAACAGTGACTCGTGTAACGTTGATTTTGTAGCTGATAGTTGTGATAACCCCACCCACCCGTACCCAGATATTCATCAATTAGGCATCAAGATAGCATTCGGTTGGTGAATCAGAACAGAACGGGACGGAACAAAAAGTATCTTAGTTTTTTCTGAATTAGGATAACGTCATGATTAACAGATTTCAAATTCGTTTATAAATCTATTGGCCTATAATAGGCAAGGTGCCATTAATTTTGATTGATTAAAACAGGCAAAATAACAACAAAACCATGCAAAACAGGTAGAGTACTAGTAGATTATAGATTATAATATTATAGAGAATAAAGAAATTCAATATTTTGTTCAATGTATTTTCGCAATACATGTATATCCAGTTCTAAAATCTGTGATATAGGTCCATTTTAAAAATTGATCAAGCTCTTCGGCATGAGGGGTTCGCTGCCTTGAGGTTGGTTGTGGATAAGCCAGCCATCTCATGGGCTACCTCATCATAGTCCAACACTCATCTCCGGTGTTACACACACAGTGTAACCACACACTCATTTCAGGGGTCTGGCACAACAACCCACACTGTATGGAAGGGTTTTTGGGTCAAAATAAGATTGTCAAATACTTATTATGATACCGTCAACTTTGTCATATTGCTTTAGTAAATTGTGATAAAACAAATGTGTTTTGTCATTTCCTCACTAATTAAACGTTTACATATTATTTTGGTATTAATATCATTTTAAACATATCATTTTCTACATATCATTTTGGTATTATCATTTTAAACATATCCTTTTGGTATTATCATTTTCGACATATCATTTTGGTATTATCATTTTCTACATATCATTTTGGTATTATCATTTTCGACATATCATTTTCAACATTTCTCTTAGCACTATGCAAATGAGGACAAAAGGCGTGGCTTCCAGAAAAAAAGTTTTCACGCACGCTAATACCTCCAAAGCAAAAAAAAAAAAAAACAACAGTAAAGCTCTGCTCTAGAGGTGAGTATACTATAATGTTCTACATATAATGTTCAAGAGTGGCAAGAGCCGTGACGTCACGTCTACAACAGTACTACATTGCGTGGCAAATTCTTAAGGCTATTTACCACGGATACTTTGCGTGGCAAATTAATAAACCCCTTAATAAGCAGTCGTGTAAGCGTCGATATACTCTATTTCCTTTAAAATTAATAGTTTGTGCTCTGAACAAGTGTAGTGGTTATTACCCCTTGAGAAAGTAATGACTGAAAGCTTACATGTCAGCCTTTTACAAAGATGTTCATATTTTTAATGGTTTGTGTAGTTAGAAGAGGTTGATAGGGCCAATATTTATCGTATGTGTTAAGATCTATTGTGTCCTTTTTTCTGATATGTGTTATGGTCTGCCATTCCCTTTTTGCATATGAAATTCTATCAATTTGCTTGGTGTACCTTTGGACACTCCACCACTGATTATCCCGGTAGTAGACTCGATTGTCACACATAGAGTTTTTATGCTATTCTTGAAAGATTTTTTTTCATTTGAAATTCGTTGTATTGAGGACTGTTAATTTTTTTTTAGTTAATCGTATTCTTATGTATTGAGTAGAAAAAAAGTAAAGATTTATATATTTTATATACGCATCTTCAATCATTACTTTCTCAAGGGGTAATAACCACTACACTTGCTCAGAGCACAAACTATTAATTTTAAAGGAAAAAGAGTATATCGACCCTTACACAACTGCTAATTAAGGGGTTTATTAATTTGCCACGCAAAGTATCCGTGGTAAATAGCCTTAAGAATTTGCCACGCAGTGTAGTATTGTGGTAGAAATGTCGTCTCTTACCACTCTTGAACATTATATGCAGAAAATTATAGTATACTCACCTCTAGAGCAGAGCTTTACTGATTTGTTTTGTTGTTGCTAAAAATGTATGACGATGAGCGAGCGGTTATTCCGAGTTATCTTTCCTTGGGAGGTATTAGCGTGTGTGGAAACTTTTTTCTGGAAGCCACGCCTTTTGACCTCATTTGCATATTGCTAAGAGAAATGTTGAAAATGATATGTCGAAAATGATAATACCAAAATGATATGTCGAAAATGATAATACCAAAATGATATGTCGAAAATGATATGTTTAAAATGATAATACCAAAATGATATGTTTAAAATGATAATACCAAAATGATATGTTTAAAATGATATGTAGAAAATGATAGTACCAAAATAATATGTAAACGTGTAATTAGTGAGGAAATGACAAAACACATTTGCTTTATCACAATTTACTAAAGCAATATGACAAAGTTGACGGTATCATAATAAGTATTAGACAATTTAACAGAGCATCTTATTTTGACCCAAAAACCCTTCCATAATACTGTACCAGTATGTTTGTAGCGTAGGCGTAAGCATACAGGAATGAGGTTACCCAATGCCATATTTGCGCAGCGATACTCTCGAAGATAATCGGTCAAAAATTAAACTTTTGAATTCTGCTTCGTTGCTGAGCTTTTTATATATCATAGTGCAATCCGGGGGTGCCATTAGGTGAAAGAATTTGAATCTCAGAAGTTTGTTACAAGACGAGTAGATCGGTAAAGGCGATGTAACGATGAAGAGAAACAGATTATGATCTTGTTCCGTTCCGTTCCACAAAATAAAGATCAGGGGTATAAATCTGTATTCCCCTGATCTTTATTTTGTGGAACGGAACACGATTTATTCTTGTTCCGTTCCGCAAAATACAAATAGCCCTCGAATATATAATGTAAGGTAAAATACTCGAATGGCTTTCAGTTTAAAAGACTCTATACTGATTTTGTTAGAATAAGAAACGGACATCCAATGACATAGATTTCAATTGCCAAATCAGCATCATGGGTATACCTTTGCAAAAACGCCCAAATTGAGCCTGGTTCGGATTATCTGCTGCCATACTTTATAAAAACTGACGTAACTGGCACCTTCTGTATACTGTATGATGATCTATTGTTATAAATTAGTTATCCCCAATCCCCTGTGAGCAACTGTGGGCAAATTAATAAACATTACTAACTGCCTATGTTAACTAGGTGAAAAGTACCGGGTTGGAAAAATCAGAAACGATTTTCCAGACTGATATGCCCCATTACTTTATAAAAATCATTAACAATGTAGACTATAACTTAATAGTTTTAATTGTGTGGCTCTCAAATAGCAAAGAGCAGACAAATCTAGATAAAGAAGCAGATAATCGGCAAAAAACCTGAAATTGACATTTTGAAGAAATTGTGAAATCTGTGATGCCAATGATATTATCATATTTCAGTATTTTGACATCAATTTTAAAAAAAAAAACTGTAGAAATGTTACAATTATTGCGAAACTTGTTTTGAAGATATGTAAAAAATAAAAATGTCAAGGGTAAAAATGAATTTATTCGCACTAAACCATGTGGGACAAGCCGTAAAAACCAAGCAGGATAGGCGAAGAAAAACGCTTTCTAAGTATCAAATAAATCAAATTGGAGTTTTGCGCCCCAGATTTCCAAACCGTATGAGATCCAGGGTCATACATGTAGGCTCACTTTGGCATCGGCGTTTCGGTGTTCAGTCAAATCGTCTACATGTTAACTTGTCAACAAACTGAATTAACTCGTCTATAACCTCGAGTCTACACAAATTATTCAAATAAAGATGTTATTTTGAAAACTATTGGTGGTTTTGTTTTAATAACGATCAAACGATCGGAAATATCTTTATACATCGCTTCGGTTGTGAGCGATCATTCAATTAACGGAGATCAGCGGTAAATAAACATTATGATAACAATTTAACACAACAATTATTATAATCACCAATGAAAACCCAATATTGATTTGAATATTATTTTTCACCCTTCACATTTGTAAGAATCGGCCTAGAAATATACCATTCTGATCCAAAATCAGATGAGGAAAATTGCGTTTTTTTCACAATTTTACCTCAGGCAGCACAAAGAACACGTTTATACCAACTAAAGATAATATTGTTGCTACCAACTAAAGATAATATTGTTGCTACCAACTAAAGATAATATTGTTGCTACCAACTAAAGATAATATTGTTGCTACCAACTAAAGATAATATTGTTGCTACCAACTAAAGATGTTTTAACTCTGTTACTACCAATTAAAGATATTCTTACTCTGCTACTACCAACTAAAGATATTTTAACTCTGCTACTACCAACTAAAGATATTCTTACTCTGTTACTACCATTTAAAGATATTCTAACTCTGTTACTACCAACTAAAGATATTCTTACTCTGTTACTACCAACTAAAGATATTCTAACTCTGTTACTACCAATTAAAGATATTTTAACTCTGTTACTACCATTTAAAGATATTCTAACTCTGTTACTACCAATTAAAGATATTCTTACTCTGTTACTACCATTTAAAGATATTCTAACTCTGTTACTACCATTTAAAGATATTCTTACTCTGTTACTACCAACTAAAGATATTCTAACTCTGTTACTACCATCTAGAGATATTCTAACTCTGTTACTACCAATTAAAGATATTCTAACTCTGTTACTACCAACTAAAGATATTCTAACTCTGCTACTACCATCTAAAGATATTCTAACTCTGTTACTACCAATTAAAGATATTCTAACTCTGTTACTACCATTTAAAGATATTCTAACTCTGTTACTACCATCTAGAGATATTCTAACTCTGTTACTACCATTTAAAGATATTCTAACTCTGTTACTACCATTTAAAGATATTCTTACTCTGTTACTACCATTTAAAGATATTCTTACTCCGCTACTACCAACTTAAGATATTCTAACTCTGTTACTACCATTTAAAGATATTCTAACTCTGTTACTACCATTTAAAGATATTCTAACTCTGTTACTACCATCTAGAGATATTCTAACTCTGTTACTACCAACTAAAGATATTCTAATTCTGCTACTACCATTTAAAGATATTCTAACTCTGTTACTACCATCTAGAGATATTCTAACTCTGTTACTACCAACTAAAGATATTCTAACTCTGTTACTACCAACTAAAGATATTCTTACTCTGCTACTACCAACTAAAGATATTCTAACTCTGTTACTACCAACTAAAGACATTCTAACTCTGTTACTACCAATTAAAGATATTCTTACTCTGCTACTACCAACTAAAGATATTCTTACTCTGCTACTACCAACTAAAGATATTCTTACTCTGCTACTACCAACTTCAGATATTTTAACTCTGCCACTGCTGCTTGTGACTTTTATGAGCCACCCAATATAATTATGTACTTCAAGGTACAGATTTCATACTGGTCGAACTCCTTTGCATGGAATGTCACAGACTGCTAACCAAAGAGTAGATAACTGCGAGATACCGGACAAGAGAGATTCGAACCCTATTACACCTTAACTCCAACTCTATTCACCCTTTTAAATAAGACAGAATGAGGTCAGATTGGAGAAGCTATAATTAGAAACTAGACTCATCCCAGTTCTAGTGCTTTCTGATTGATCTGAGACTAGACGATCAATAAATAAATCGATCTCTTGATAAGGTCACGTTGTGTACAGTTGGTTGATATAGGTAGGTACAGATAGATAGAGAGTGATTGGTGTGAAGATTATAAGATGTGCATGTGGCAGCTCTCACTTTTAATTTGTTTTTAAATCGTTGTCCAGTTTCCAGCTTTGTTCTTCTTTTGAATATAGTCACTTCTCAAGATAGGAATCCCACTTTTGGCTATTCTTGAAAAAACAATCTAAATAATGATGTAATATCGCTTATATCAGCTAGGGGAATGATAGCAAGCGTCCTAAAAGATAAACCGTTTTCACACCAGACCTGTAACTAACAAAAAGGGGGTGGGGGGAGAGGGGGGGGGGGGGGGTACTTTAAAATGCAAATTTAGAACAAATTTTTAATTGAAGCTGAAATCAGTTTCTATCAGCTTGGTAGACGATGGGCGACATTGGGATCATGTCATCTTACCCAAGTAACCAGCAACTGACGATTCTTTCACGCCACCGATTTTCTTTCCAATAAGTTTTAATTTACAAAACGACAATGGCTTTCATTAAAAGCATTTTCAGGTAGAACTGTTGTTGTTTTGTTGAAGTTAAATAGAGTAAAATGATGTTGTAATTATACTGACAAATAAAAATATATCCGATGGCATCGATCGACTGAAATCAGTTTGAACAACATAATCGATCTCAAACCTAGTTTCCCACAAATTAAAAAAATAAAGAAAAACACATTATGAAAGCATCGACCGCGTCCTAATAACCTACATCTTGAAATGAAAACGCTTTGAAAATGACTTAACGTGAGTTGGAAACGCTCTTAATTAATACACTTGAAATTCAAATGTGTAAAGTCAACGAAATAAATCAGACAATACGTGTATCCACGAAGCCTTTGAATTTGCGGTCATAGGTTTAAAATGGCTTTTCTCTGGATGACCTGTAAGTTACCTGGTACGAGCGCTGGAAGTTAAAGGACCTAATGGTAGAGTAAGACTAAGTGTCGACTTCTGTTTATACAAGAAGTTTTATGAAATTATGCCTGGTATTTAGAAGATAAAAAGTATTGCCACATACTCTAGTTTCAATGAATGGACAGAAACAAAACTAAAAACTGATTTCACATTTAATATCATCATCAATATTTACTCCCCTTCTTATATACACATAAATATACCCAGTTTTCATTCATATAGGTTGTCTAACAGTCGATTAGTGGGGGTGGTATCTATTTGTACAGTATTCTGAATGAAAGAGATTTCTGATTTAAAATCCAATTGTTTTGTAGGTTAGAAGAATGGAAGGATGAGTAAACAACATTGTTTTTAATCCCCAGTTAATTTTATAGATTATCATGTAGGCTTGTATTGCACAGATAAATAACATCAAATCCAAATAAATACTCGTACCAAAGATATTTAATAACTGGTGGTATTGAATTGAGGTGTTATAGAGTATAAGGACTACTTATCTTATGCACTCTACCCAAGTCAATATGTGATGAGGAAAATTTTGCAAGGATAGCGACAATAGCCTACTGTTCGAGCCCTACTGTCCTGTTGCATATTATATGACACATCAGAAGAAATAATCATCTTCAGGAATCCGGGGTGAATGTATTATCTAGACCCACCCGGTTTAGTCTTATAAAACATATAGATACATTTATTCGGGTAGAGTTCTTTTAGTCCTTTTAGGGCTCTTAAACATTTAGATAACGTTTGAATGAAGAATATTTTTAAGTTAACCCAGACCACTGATAAAATGTTACGATAGTTTACGAAACTAAACCTTAAAACACTCAAATCCTTAGATACATTAAACCCGACCTAATTCGATCGTTTGACGTCATGATGACTTCAACAACCAGGCGAAAACAAGCTCTTGAGATTAGGCTAAGCATATCAAGGACAGTCAATAATGTATGCCCAATGGTTCGCTTAATTTTGTAAATTAATCTGGTTAAATACTATTCAGTTTTCTACGGTAACGTTATTCTACAAACTAGAACAATCCCTTTTTTGGCGACATTACCTGACAAGGGTTACCTACTAGAATGTTAGTCCGAAACATCTGCCTGTATTCCAGCCTCTGAGGGAATTTTTGACATCTGTCGCCTGGAGTAAAGTCAGAAGAAAAGGCCCTGTTTTTTCAGTCTCTACACTAGCCAATAGCCATCAGCGGCTGGAATAGAGTCAGATGTTTTAATATACTAGATTGGGGGTAGGGGCGGCTGCCATTGTATGTTGGTTGGTTGGTTGGCATGGATAACAAGTTAAAGTCAGTTTCCAACTAATAAGGCTGGTAGTAAGCATACCAGTTAGATGGTTTGGTACTGTTGTGTTAGGTAGTTGGCATGGAGATGAGACTCGGTCCTTAATTGTGTGACCAAGAACAGGAGGTGCATAATAATTTCGTCAAATTATGGATGGAAAATAGAATCAGCCATAGACCAACATCACAAAAAAATCATATGTGCATTTTTAGATTGAACAAAAGCATGGTAACGTTCATTTTAATTCACGTGTTTGGATCATTGACCTTAAGTGTCGTCCGCTTTTATGTAGCCCACGCATGAAAGAGGTCAACATCAGTGGTTCCCATTGCAACACAATTCATCAACTGTTCACATGAGTTCACATAAGCTTTGTGGACTGATTTTATTCGTATACATATAACTGCAAGCGGCATGAAAATTCTTATGCCCTGTTCTTGCCAGGCTTTAATCGCAAAGAATAACATGAACCCGCACAATTAGTCGAAATATATTTCAAACAAGAAAAAAATGCATTAACTGTAGACAATGAACTCAAGCTTGTTTTATTTTTTAAACATTTATTGAATTGTAATTAACTCAAATAGTTCAGCAAACGATAGAAATAGAAAATGAAATTGGATTTATTCTATTTTTACTCAAGAAGTCACATGAAATGCCAAGTCGTCTAAAAACAGCGTTTCTATGAGAAAATTTCATAAACAAGTTGAGAAAATCAATAAAGCTGTTGTAGCCGTGACGTCATTGAAATCGAGGGAGTCCTCAAAGTCTTCCCCCAAAATAGAAATATATAAATTAGTTCCATTTAAAGTCCCGTGACGTCATTGCTGGTGTTTTCGAGCTATTTTGGAATCAACAAGGCCATATTAGTTCTGTCGTGTTTATTGGAAATAAAATGTCGGGTTGGTGTAAAGAAGAATTTAACCGCGAGACAATTATCTCTAGAAATAAAGCGTGTTATTACTTTATAAATATAGAAATCATGTTTCATCTTAATACCAGATCATTATTTTTTTTTTGTTCGGACATTGACATCGATCTTTTCAAAAGTTCAAACTAATACGGAATAAAAAAATATGGAATTTTACGTCTAGTTCCGTTTAACTTATGCAGTGAAACAGATGCAAAAAAAGAATTGTTATAAAATCAGCATCTGAAGCGCAAAATTGCTTAAAGGGATAGTAAAGATTTTTTCTAGCCTTTTTATGTGTATCGGCGGTACGTTTAACTTCTATTTGGGACATTCCAATTCTTCGTCCGATGCCTGTGGTGTGGTACCTGCAATTCCAGAAAGAGTTAATCCGAAATGACGCAGCTCCCACATGAGAATTCGCTTCAAACCTACCTCCAGACCACAACAACATAATAATATGCGTTACCTCCCCTAACAAGATATCTAACTAAAAATTGCCGACTCATTCAAATTTTGTCTTATAAAACTCTTATGGATATGATTTGCCCTGGTCCGTATCCATACGCCCACATTAAATGGGGGGGGGGGTTAATTTGTCGTCACCCATGTCCGCCTGTCGGGCAGTCAGCCCGTCCACAATTACTCTTAATCACTCTAGAACGCACAATTTTTGACTGATTTTGACGTAGCTTGGTATGATAAACACCCAAGGATGTAATTTGTCGTCACCCATGTCCGCCTGTCGGGCAGTCAGCCCGTCCACAATTACTCTTAATCACTCTAGAACGCACAATTTTTGACTGATTTTGACGTAGCTTGGTATGATAAACACCCAAGGATGTAATTTGTCGTCACCCATGTCCGCCTGTCGGGCAGTCAGCCCGTCCACAATTACTCTTAATCACTCTAGAACGCACAATTTTTGACTGATTTTGACGTAGATTGGTATGATAAACACCCAAGGATGTAATTTGTCGTCACCCATGTCCGCCTGTCGGGCAGTCAGCCCGTCCACAATTACTCTTAATCACTCTAGAACGCACAATTTTTGACTGATTTTGACGTAGATTGGTATGATAAACACCCAAGGATGTAATTTGTCGTCACCCATGTCCGCCTGTCGGGCAGTCAGCCCGTCCACAATTACTCTTAATCACTCTAGAACGCACAATTTTTGACTGATTTTGACGTAGCTTGGTATGATAAACACCCAAGGATGAACCCTATTGAAAATCAGAAGAATCGAAAAATATTTAGTATGAGTTATTGCCCTTGTTCTTGAAAACACGTTCAATTGTTAGCCCGTATGCACTCTAGAAGGCACTATTCCAGACAGATTTTGACGTAACTTGATATGAGTGTTTGTTATCACCCAAGGATAAACCCTATTGAAAATCAGTCAAATCGAAAAACATTTAGTATAAGTTATTGCCCTTGTTTTGAAAACACGTTCAAGTTTTAGGTCTTCAACACTATAAGAAGGCACAATTATTGACAGATTATGACGAAATGATTATTTGATATGATATTATGGATAAACCATATTGGAATTCAAAGATTCTTGTTCTTGAAAACGTTTTCAATTTTTAGCTCGTAGACACTAAAAGGCACAATTCTTGTGGGGTTGGACACAACTTTGCCCCCCCTAAATCAAATCTTGCCCCCCCCCTAGAAAAATGTACCTGTCACTTTTTTAAAATACACCTTTTAATAGTCAATAGGAGCGGGAGGTAACTGGGTCTGAGTCAATAGCAAACAGTGGTCATTCTGGTCAGACATTTTATGGTGGAGTAGGTGCAACAAAATACTAAGTATTCCTATCTGTAGGCCTACTTAAGAACTGTTTTTAAATATCTTTCTGTTTATACTTGGCTGAGGATGAAACCAGACATCATAGCTTTTTAAATTTAATTACATTAGAATAGATAATTTCATACAATTGAGTTTGTTGAAAATCATAAAAAGTCTGCAGTAAAGCGTCATTGGTAACAAAATTATTGGTCTGATGCTGGATTGTAATCTGTCCCGTCTCAAAATTCAAAAGATTTGATTGGTTGATTATAAATACTAACTAATTGACATATATTATCCTAAATTGTATTCATATGAATCAAACAACCAAACGTAGGAAAAATGGATAATTATTTGATCAAAAAAGACAAATTGCTTGATGGTTCCGACACTACTACGACTGACACTGGTATCAAAACCACAGCGGGCAACACAACGGATGCAGTACCAAGATGCTCTGAAAAGACAATACCAGGTGAAATTGGAAAAGAAGACGTTCCAAAGCAACCGAGAATAAAATTTCCAGCGAAGTCTGGTCGCCATTTTAGTAACAGCTGGTATGATCGATTTCCATGGCTGTAGTATTCAGTGTCAAGGGACGCCCTTTTCGATTTCCATGTCGAGTGTTTCACAATACATCTGCGGGTGCATAAAAATTCATCACTGAAGGCTACACAGATTGGAAGCACGCTGTAGGTGATACAGAAAAGCAGGACTCCAATCAGCAATCTTGTTCTTCAAAAACTATACGAGCAGAAATTGGCTTTCCATAAATTATATGCACTGGCTGCAAGCGTTGCCACATTCGGTTCTAGTACCGCTGTGTGTGGAAGCAGCTTTTCAACTCTTACTCGCGTTGACTCACCACAACGACGATCTATGACTCAGCTTCACCAGCGCAATCTTGTTCTTCTTGTCTTCCACAGGAAGCGTACCCAGAAAATTAACTTGGACGTATTTGTTCAACGTTTTGCCATAAAACATACCCGACTACGTTTAAACTAAAACGGCAATAAAAATGTAACGTATCATAACTTGTGTGTTTTAACACAAATAATCCCGAATCTAAAATACTCCATGAAAGTCCGTTTCCCGACGTTTAATCGTCTGTCAAGGTGCTTTGCTAAATTGCCCCCCCGCCCCGCCCCTCAGGAGTACTGGTCAGGCTATGGGCCTGTATTAGTATTACCCTCTCAGAGGCTCTCTGAAATAAAATGTCCAAGGGAAAGAACTCAAGTTACCCAGACCGATGCAAACTCTTTATCCATTTAATTATCCTTAGACAATATTAGTAACTTAATATTACTTATAATATTACTAATAATAATACTTAGTTTTACTTAAACTACAAGTACCACAATCGTCTGATTGAAAATTCTAATGGTGTAAATCAATGCTATCCCAAATACACATACCAAGATTAGAAAACCTCCCTTTAAGATTACGGAAAGCAAAATTTAACATGTAATGTTTAATTTTGTATAGAATTTATTGACAAAACAAGAGACATAACAAATCATAAATGGAGCATAAAATCAGAAATCAAATTCATTATGAACATTTCTGAATAAATATACATCTAGAAATAGGGTAGATATTTAGGTTTATCTAATTTATCTTATCTAACACAACATTTCAGTCACCATTCCAAATAAAGCAATATACAGTATCCAGTCCACTGCAATGGCAATTTTCAGTAGTCAGGGAGTCAACAGAAGAAACCTAATTATCAGAAACTGGAACTAGGAACACAATCTGATAAAAATGTAGATATATTATGTTTCACATTACAACTACACTCACAATCCACAATTTGTTAGATTGTATTAGGCTACTGGTACCTGCTAACAAAATCTCACTTAACTAGACTATGTAAGTTTTAAGTTAATTATGTGCACTACATTCGGTAATTGAAGATGATAAATTAGTAGGTATTATCCAGTTAGATCATGGAACAATATTTCAACTTATTCTACACTCTTTCAAACTCAATACCCATTTTTTCTTGCTATTCAAATTTTACTCTTAATAAAATAAAGAATAAATCACAATAATGCCTGAATGATGCAAATGTCAAATAATTTAATAAAATTATTTTTATTTAATTGTACAGTTCAAATTCATATATTAAATTTTCTTACAAAGAAAATATAAGAAAATAGATGTGAGAAGACTAACAATATAATGCAACCACTGAAGCTCTACTCTATCAACCAATGAGATTCTAATGAAGCATTGACTTAGGTTCTAAATTGGTATCCTCCAGGTTCTGATGAGGCAACCAATGAGGTTCTACTGAGGCATCTATTTCTGTATCTAATTCTGAACTTATAGTTGACATCTACTTTGCATTTGATGTAAAGAAGATCACATGATAGAACATGTTTATTTTGTGCTCTGATAATATATACATGTAATTTTATTACAATATCAAGATGTGGAGATTATATTAAGCAGTTTTTAACATATACTTCCATTCACCTCAAATATTTGTGCATATTTAAAAGGCTGATTCAAAACCTAAAACAAACAGTTCACTTAATGCAGTTCAAGTCAAATTTCAATCACTATGTTTTTGACCTAAAATATTTCTTGTTTAAGTTTTGAATCCTCTGTTAATGTGTATAAATATCTTATCACATATATCAAAGGTGATTCTTGATATCAAGGTCATTGTTATACAACTTCTTTACACAACATATACTTGACAAAATTGCTCACAAAATAGTATTATGTGAAATTTTTCTTTACTTTTCAACATAAATAAGTACACAATCAATCTGAAAATTGGGGGAGGACATAAGGTCATTTTACACAATAGACTTAAGTATAACTTGATTGGGATGTAATCATACAACTCACACCCCTTAATTAAGGTCTACTGTTCAGTACATCATAATAGTTAAATCTATAGAACAATAATTTAACAATTATTATACATTATTAAAGTCAAAACCTCTAAAACACATTATTAATATGGTAGTTAACCAGTCTTGTTGATTAATCAACTCTTTTAGTCAGTCAAACATTTTACCATTACCTGTGACTTCAAACTGAAAATCCAGACCTATTATATACTCAATAAAATAAGCCCAGAAGAGAAAAAAACAACCATAGTATCACAGAATACAAAGTTAAAACAATCCTTATTTAATACTGACTGAAATCACAACCACCATATTAATATAACATTGGGGCAGTAAGCACATTTACAAATTGATTCTATTTCCATCATTTTCCTTCCATTATCACATAATGCATGAATCGTTAAATTTTGGCAAGTTATACTGTGCACATAATATTGTGAGTGACCACATTCACACAGGTTTAAACATAAACAACCTATAATAAGAACACACAGTGACCATTACTTGTTGAACACCTAACTGTGGTCCAAATCAAATGGTCAACTGTTGTATCATTGAGAAACACCACACATCAATTAACTCAATGTTACAAACCATCTGATGTTATGTTATTGTCTGTTTATAGGAATTCCATGGTATTGTATAACACCAGGCTAAAAACAGAGAGAATAATACACTGGTGTAATTTGTCTAATGAGTTAGGTTGACAGTCTCATCATAGTGACATTTTTTTCTATTATTTCAAGTCTTTCTCATCTTTATGAGCTGTAGTATGAGTCAGATATCTCCTAATGTTTGTTTATCAGTATCAAGAAGAAATATTCTCAGCAGATTTACTATGGTTACTGCTTAAATTTTTCATTTCCATGTCCGTCACACTATCTTGATGTTTTTTAATTGCTCTTCCACCAAAATATCCTGAAATAGCAAGAGGTTAATAGGTTATGTGAATACTATGACAAAATCAAACATCCAATAAACACCAATATCTGTTTGTAACTATTTGTCATGTGGACACTATGCCTTTGTTGTTATATTGAAAAATCTAATAAACATAATTGGCTGTGTGGACTCTCTGAAAGCGTTGCAAAATTAGAAAATCCATTACACCAGCCTACTTTATCATTGTATCTTTTCTTTATTTAGACAGTCATAAAAAGCAGGATTTTGAATCTGTTTCATATTTATTTCATTTTCCACTTTTGAAAAAAAGGAACAAACCTGCAACACCACCACTGACTGCAGCAACACTACCTAATTTAATACCAGCAGCTAAACCTACTGGACCTCCTACTATTCCACCCAGTATAGCTCCAGCAACTGGAAATATGGCTGCTTTATATTTCGCTGCCTACGATATGTCAAATAATGGTAAAATTTTATATTTTGTTTCTATATTTACAGAATGATCCTAGGAATGGACATCAATTACTCAATTATCGACAGTTAGTAATGTGCTGAAGGAAAACTTTGTGGAAAAGATGGCTGACCAACAATGGATACATGGGAGAAAATGTAAATAATGAAAATTGATAATCGAAATTATAAATTCATAGTCCTGATAATCGATCATTCCAGGCCTAATTGATCTCTACCTCAGAACCTTTTTATAACTTTTATTAATATTATATATATCATATATATTATAAATAATACAAAAAAAAAAGAAGTTATTTTGAGTGACAGGATTCTGGTTCAGTGATTTATACATATTGACTACTGACTTAGATTAACCCATTTAGATTGTCTCAAAGCACAGTACTTACCATTGAAAGATGAGATGCCCCTTGTTGAACGTCTAATTCAGCCTTTTCTATATTATCTTCTATTTTATCTACCTTCTCCCCTTGTTCCTAGAATAGTTAGTGATTTTAATACAGAATAAATTGAGTAAGAAGATTTTGGCAATTCTTAAAGTAGCAAGATGTGTTAGCAACAAGCCAAGTCAATATTTGTATGTGCCTATATATGTGTATATTTGTAAGTATTTTTGCATTTGCATTCATTCTTGTATTGTGTATATTTTGACAAATTTTACTTTAATAGATTGTGTATATTATACTTTCAAGAATGAAAATGAAAATAAAAATTACCTCTACCATGGTGGCAAAATCATTGATCATTCCATTTAAATCAATTAAATCCTGGAAAAAAGTAAATTATGTCCCATATATACAAAATCCCAGACTTAACATGACTTTATCAAATAACAAATGTTGTAAGATTTCCAGACATAAAAATGCTTGTTGTGTATTTTTATGCAGGTTACAGTACAAGTCAAATGATAAAAATGAAACGCAAAATCCAGATTTGCATTTTTTATCAATTTAATCTAGTACTCGATGAGATGAACCTACCTCCTGAAGATGTTCCCATGATGCCAGTGTTTCAGGATTAACTGTGGAGGCTGGAGGATTGGTATAAAGTTGTATCTGAGTCATTTGTGAGGAAGATGGAAGACTAAAGGAGGTGGAACCTGATGGTGATATTCCACTAGATCTAATAGGTATATCACAAGCTGGAGTGGGTGTATAGTCTGTAGATATTGATGTAGGAGGAGGAGATTCAGATCCTGGTGTCAATGTCAGCTCACCTGTGGTTCAAAATATTACATAACTAAGTGATTAGAGATAAGACCTTCCCTTTAGACTGTCAGCTCTTCTAAAAGGCTCTTATGTTATCAGGTATACTGGATATGATCATATCATATTAACAATAGATCACCTCAGATTGAATAAAGGGTGGCCAAAGAAACATAAAAACACTTATTTATTTCAAAATTATCAATTAAGTATCATATTTTGACCTCAAAATGATACATCTTTTCACAAAAAATTACCTTCATATGATGAAACACTGTGAAATAGCAGTATATATAAAATTTCTTGCATTATATCTGCGTTTATGTGAGGTTAACCTACCTAATGGAGATGATCCTCCACCTTGACTTAAAACTAAAAAATCTTTAACAGCCTGAATGGCTTTTAGTTTAACTTCTTCAATACACAAATCAAACTGGTGTAAATCATCTTCAATTATCTGTCCTCGTGCTTTTTCTATTTCCCGTACATTGGCTTTAATTTGTTGAACTGTCCGTGAGGCATTCACTTGTTCCTTGTTGAGTAATGTCCAGTTTTCTTGATGGGTTAACTAAAAATAGATTTGTTGTTAAAGATCAAAATTGAAAATTGTCTGGTCTCTGCAGAGTTCACACTACTAAATACCCCAAAATAAGGATTTTACGAATGCAAAGAAATTAAACTTTTCATAAATTTGAGTGTATAAATATATATTTCAAATTTTCATCTTTATTGACCAAGGCCAGTGCTTCTATAAGAGAGTATCCCCTTTTACACCTAGTACAAAGGCAATCCAACACAAAATTACTGCTTAGGTATTGTAAGTACCAGTACCAGTATATCAGGTAAAATCTGACTAACCCTGTCAATATTGACTCTGTGTTTGTCCAGCCGCTCTAAATCAATGGTTAAGACTTTGACAAACTTTTTAATGGAAACTTCAAATCTTCGTATAGGATATTTCTGAGCTGTTGTGAACTCAATGGACCTTTGGTTTCTTTCAAACGAGGCCATGGCCTGAAAATACATACATTAAAATCAAAAATATGATTAATGCTAATGGACATGGCAGGCCTGGGATCAATACTTAGAAATGTAAACATTACAATTACTTTTTCATACCGGTACTTACATTTCATTACTTTTAACTTATTTTTGAAAATGTTATCAATTGGATTACTTTATTTCTCAAAAGTAATCAATTACATTACATGATTACTTTTAATGAAACACAAATCCATATATTATAATACATTTATATCTTTTAGTGTTTAAACATTTAATCAGTTAACCGATTTTGTGTCTGATTTCAATGGGTCTGATTTAAAATCCAGGGATCCCAGTGAGGAACGAAAAAAATAGAGAAATTGGAAAATATCAGATGTACTCATGTGGGGTACAGGGGGAGATTTAACCATCTTAAGATGCTTTGCAAGTCATTTCCCATACAGAAATCTTTTCATTCCTAAAACTAAATTTTAAATGGTTTTATTTGGAAATAAAAGAATAAGCTTAACAACAGCCAGAAAAATAGAGGAATTCCTCTAAAAAGAAGAAGTCTTGGATCCCTGAAAAGCATTAAAGGTGATCGGTTACCCTTCAATTTTATTATTTTTGGACAAAAACTTCGTCACTTTATCAATATTTAAGGTGTTCTTTTCTCCAGTAAATAAATGTCTAAACTTGTGTTGTTTTGGTTGATTAAATAATTGAGAGATTTATCGTGATGG
>NW_008707481.1:39029-100883 GCF_000327385.1 Lottia gigantea | reverse complement strand
CTTTGATTTTTCAGAGAAACTGATTAAAAATTAGGTACGGTACTCAAAGTTCAAGATTTTGACATGTGCTACATTTTACTATATATACTTCAGTGGCCGTTAACATAGAAGTTAATTATACCACCTGGTATAACAACGTGTTTTTCTCGACTCATTAATAGATCAAACATTGTACACGAAAATAGGTTACGCATTTTGCCGCCATTGTCGAGTTGGTTACTTATGAAATATGGATCAAAGTGAGGGATTCATTCAGAAAATCGAAACAAACCAATTTTATTTATTTTGTAAAATATCTGAGGAAACATCTAAGACATCAAAAAAAAAATTCTGTTTTTTAACTTTGACTAAATTCAATGTTGAATCCTTATATGCACAAAAATAGGTTACACCACTGTATATTTCCTAATCAGATCCATAAGTCTATAACAGACATTTTTTGTCAGTCTTGTCACTGTCAGTTACTCAAGAAATTGGCATTGCATTTTATCAGTCACTCATTGTATGAAGAGAAATAAAGATCAAAATAAGGAACAACGTACCGTTTAGGTGTACTAGACCTTGACGCTAATCGTAGTCATAAAGATTAAAACAAGACACATAATAATGATGCTTCTTTATTTTGATAAAAATGTAAATAAACAAGTAATGGCTGCTGGTTCGTACAAATTGTTTCTGTTATTTTAATCATAAACGGAAAATAAAGAGTATTAAACTGAATGTGATTATGAGTGAAAGCAGAAAATGCAATTTATGGAAAAGTCAACAGCAGTAATAATTGAATATGTGTATAAATAAGATATTCTCTGAATCAATATAATCAAAAGTTTCGTCTTATATTTTTTAAATCCATTTTTTAACTACTTACCTCCCCTGCTAAACTCTCTAACGTGAAGTGTGAAAAGAGTCTGAAATTGTAAACATTGCTTTACTTCAAGAAGGAGAAATTCCACAAACTCTTTACTAAATCCTAGTAAATATTGTACTCAAGTGTTTGTCCAACAAATATTTCAACCAGTTCACAACGGAAAGGGCTTTAAACACCGATAATGTCTTTTGTAAATAGCATTTTCTGTCAAAATTTTATTGCTTGGGAGTACTTTTTTCAGTAATTCATCAAGAGTACAGTGGTGTAACCTATTTTCGTGGATTTAAGGATTCAACACCGAATTTCGTCAAAGTTAAAAAAACGAAAAAAATCTTTTATGTCTTAAATGTTTCCTCAGATATTCTACAAAATAATAAGAATTGGTTTGTTTCGATTTTCTTTATTAATCCTTCACTTTGACCCATATTTCATGAGCAACCAACTCGTCAACGGCGGCAGAATGCGTCACCTATTTTCATGTACAATGTTTGATCTATAAATAAGTCTAGAAAAATACGTTGTATGGATACCGGGTGGTATAATTAACTTCTCTTAGTATTTATCTTTAATATCAATTCATTATAACTAGTGACAATTCCTTGAAAGAACCACGATTTAAAAAAAAAATAGTGACTGACAAAATAAGATACGTAGCGTGATTTATTGCTAAAAGTCACTGAAATAACATAAGAATATGGTCCACTTTGTGTTCCATAGAAATTTTCTACTAACACAGAACTTGACTTCATTTGTTGGATTACATTCTAGCAGACGACACTTGGAATTCCGATTACTGCTTGGGATTATAAGGAAATTCGGCGGATAAAAAATGGTGACGTTTGGTAATAAGTGAAATCCGCCATTTTGTATTTGTCAAAGTATACATTAATACATTTTACACTGCTTGAAAATACTGGATTCATTCTACTAGCTGACATTGTAGAGAAAACCCATGTTTATCAAAACAAACTAATGTGGAGGTCGCGCAAGGTCGCTCATGTAAATTATTAATCCTTTGCGGAAATCCACAAATAATAGGTTTCCATGAAATTAGGTTACTTGACTGTATCACATATCGTCCATGATAACATCAGCGTTAGTACGTAAATCTAGAATGTGAAAGCTTATAAGGTTATTGTTACTACATAAAGTCTACTACTTGTTCAACTCAACATATGTTAAATGATTATTCCATATATTGACAAAAAATGGGTGGTTATTCATCACTTCCCAGTATCACCTATCTTAATTATGATAAGTATAACTTTCCTAACAATAGAGATGTTGTCCAATGGGATCATAGAGCTCTTGATGAATTTATGAATTTTGTTTTAGGTTGGGTGATTGGAACGTGGTGAAACACTAACACTGTATAACTATAATTAATAAGGAAATAAAGATGATCTTTGACCACATATTTTTTTTTATAGTTCAGCTATGTAAGCCTAATAACCAAATTATAACTTGATTCAGAAATAACGGATGTCAGTAAATAAACACAATGTGTGGGAGATACAATTACTATCTAACAAGTCTTGGTTAAGAAAAGGAATAAAAAAAATAACAACTATTCACAAGGATAAAGACTAAGATTCATGGCTTCCTTCTTACTAGCTGGTACGCAGCAAACATCTTAGAATTTATCTCTGTCAGCCTTGTTGGTTGAAATGATAAGGAAAGATTTGTTACTGGTAGGTGATAGGGGGTGAAATATTTTGTACCAATAAATCAGAATAAAATTATTAACAGAGTTAAGCAGTTGAGTATGTTTCTGAAACCATAGCATATATTATATATGTAATTTGTTATTTGTAATTTATGAATACATATTGTTGAAAAAAAGATTAACAAAAGCAGATCATTCCAATAATTGAATGTCCAATCAAAAAAGACTGGTTTCTACAACCATATTAACTAGTATTAGTATTAATTGTACAGTTGACAATTTAGATCAACTAGAATTGATAATTAGGTAAGGTTAATTAAGTTCATGGTTAAGTAGTTAGTATTACCATTAGTTACCTAACATACATAAATATTATATCTTCTATATAAAACATAGCAACTTACTTTTACTTTCACTTTACCAGTTGTTTGCACAGTGTTCAGTCTTACTCTTTACCTGGTCTGTCTTAAAGTCTGAACTTTAACAAGTTTACAGCAAAGAAATAAGAATGACTAAAACAGATATAGTCAGTAGTTTTAGGTCTCCCAACTTTCTATATTTGTATGTATTTGAATTGTCATTTTTATGAAAGCATTTCTTGAAATTATTTTGAATATTGGTATTTGAAATATCAGATTTTAATTAGTTAGTCTTATTACTTCTATATCTGAGCTAAGAAGTTTTTTCCAGAACAATTTTAATTTTTAGTTATTTTTTTACAGCTCTTAGATGAATAGAAATATGGTGAAGGGAATTAGGTTTGTTTAAATGATATTGTATTATAAATTTCTTTTCTGTTCAGGTTGAAGAATTAAACAGTAGCCATGTTCACATGAAAGATCCTCAGTATGTTGATAAGATAATTAAACAAATGGTTCAAGATGGGCATGAGAAACTCCAGGTAATATACATTCTCTTGTCAATGATTAACAATTGTTATTTCTGGAAATCTTGAAATTAGTCTTTTCAAGTTGAAATCTGTAAGAGGAAGTTTCAAATTGTTAACCAAAGTCCACAATATACATATCAGGGTCAGATTCAAACCATTAACATGAATGGGTAGTTTGTTATGTAGTTAAAAAAAAAATAGAAATGTGCTAAGGTTTTGGAATGTTCCTGAATGTGCACAAATATCTTATTTGAAAATACTTATAAGTGTTTGTTTGGTTTTCATTTTTTTACTATATCATTTATCTTGGTAGGAACCTCAACCTCTGATTAAACACTTAACAAATTGATGAAAATATTAAAACTGAATGTTTTATGTAGGTTGTAGCTGATTTTGATAGAACATTATCAAAATATTCCAATAAAGGAAAGATTTGTTCAACATGTCACAGTAAGTTCTTATATGTTTATATGTTTAATATGATTTAACAGGCCCGACAATGGCTAATAATAGTTTAGTAACACTTAGTAAAAATAGTTCAATGTGATATTGCTTTGTCAAAATTCAAATAAGATTTGACTATCTTGATTGGTTGGCTGTTGTTTTGCTTACTTAGATCAGCGAACAAATCATGTAAGCCTTTTTGACATGTATACAATATTTTTTTGTAATATAGACCTCAGAATTTGATCACTATAATTTAGAATGCATCAATAAATCTTCTGGACAAAGATCTTCAACTAAAGATAATAGAGTTGTAAGTTACTGTTAAAATGTTGTTGTACTATTGCTATACAATGAATGTTATATTTGTTTTAGATGTAATGGAAGAGAGTAAAGTGATGCCAGATTCTTACAAAGAAAAGGTAGTTTTAACTTTTTTCTAGAAATAAAAAGTTGCTCAATGATCTTAAAATACTCAAAACTTACCATTTCTTTAAAGACCATATCTGAACGCAAGTGACTTTTATAATATAAAGACTCAGCACTGACCCATGCATCATTTTTTATTGGGAATATACGTTTACACCAGATATAAATATTATATCCTGCAAATGGTTAAACTGGATAAAGATAAACTGTTGGCAGTAAGATTTGATTTTTCCAAGAAGTTAGAAAGTTATCAGAAAGTATTTTGTACCAATTTAGGCAAAGGCATATAGAGACAAATATTTTCCTATAGAAATAGACCACAGTTTAACTATTGATGAAAAAATCCCCAAGATGATTGAATGGTAAGTGAGGTTTTTTTTTTTGCACAATATTATGGAGTGATTTTGATGGTGACATCACATTAATGTAGTGATTTGAAATCTTTGTTACATTATTTTGGCACCATCAATCACATATAAAGCAGTGAAAAAGAGAATTTGAATGTTTTCCAGGAATTTATATGCAATAGGTTGAAATATCTTGTCGTTTATTTAATATTGTGTGCAGGATTGTAACCTGGCTGAGAGAAACAGATGTATATTTTTTTTAGCTAAGCCCAACAGTAATAGTGTTCAAAGCTCACCATCAAAAGTTGAGACTTCATATCATGTGTCTTTTTTGAGACACTGCCATTTATAGAAATAAAAAAAGAAACCTTTTGGGATATTTTTGAAGGAATTGTGTGACTATTTACACATATTCAAGACTCACATCAACCCCCTAAATGGTGCATCTGTTCCTTTAAACTAGACACAAAAGCAGAACTTTGTAGCTTTTGGTTTAAACAGTTGACTAGCTCTGTCTACCCCAATCATTTGAGATCACAACTGTCTGATATAAAGGAATTCATGGATTTGAATGACATTCAAGGCAAGAGAAAGCCGGATGTAATTCTGGGTCCTCCCTGATTAAGGAAACAAGACTGACATACATCTTCACTTTTCAATAAAAGCAGATGATATGTCTGGAAACAGCTGTTAAGGTAAAATATTGTCCTACCTTTGCTTGCATCAAATAATATTGTCTGTCCATGATGAAACTCTCCAAGTTTTTTCCACGCCTATTACCTAAATTATAATGTTTTGCTATAATCTCATCAAGGTGGACCAATGCTCATGCTCTTATAAAATCAGTTCATATGACACAAACAGATGTAACAGAAATGGTTCAAGAATCGAGTGCTCAGCTCAGGTAAATTCTTAACATATATGAAATAATTTCAAGTTGGTACAAGTTATTATTTGTTATTTAAACCTTATTTATATCAGCCTATAAATATCATTGCTCTTTTTACTTCCTGTTTAGTCATGTTAAGCTGACCTAAATATTTATTTAAAGCTGGATGAATATAGATTATTACCTTTAAAGTTATAAATTTTTCAACAAATACTATTGTTTCGTTTTATTTTTATAAGCTTTATTTGTATTATAGCCACTTCAGTAAGGGTCTAACGACAGCCCTCTTAAACGTTAATCCTTCCAAATAAAAGAAAGGGATCTTAAGATTCAAATGGTTTTTAATGAAAGTAAAATTCGCAATTAAAAACTTTAAAATTTGAAATGCAGGCTAAAGTAATTTCGTTTGATCAGATATTTGATTCTTAGTATGCATGAATAACATCTCATACTACTTAGATAAGAAGGCAAATCACATTTAAGTGTTTTTTTGTATTAGTGATCATAAAGAAAGAATGATCAATAGGCAGTACATGTATTAGCTTTTATGTTGTATATGTATCAAAAATAGATTGATAGAAATAATCTGTACCTCCTTGAATTTATTCACATATTATGGTTGAAAGTATAATATGTGTACTAACCCCTAATATACATCCTGTTTCATTTTCTTTTTGGCAGTAACTCTTAAAATATTCATCACTTAAAGGGACAGATGCATCATTTTTTGACCAATTTTACGTTAGTCTCAGAAACAGGTACCAATCATTAATAGTGTTCACAGCTCACCTTCACAATTTGAGCCTTCAAATTCCTGTGTGTCGGGTATAAAATGATCTGCATTTAAAAGTTAAAAAAATGACTTATCTTTTCTTGAGACTATCCCATATATGGAAAAGACATCTATAGAAAAAGAAGGTTAAATCCAAGTTTGTGGTATTTTTGAAAGATTTATGTGAATTTTGTACATTTCTAGTCCTTCTGAAGATTGTCCATTAAACAAGTGACATTGATGCAATTCAAAAAATGTTTAAGAGTTTCCGTCTGCTTTCCTCACTTCCTATATTTTATTAATGCACATTTTGTTCCTTAGTTCTCCCATTACATCATTCAGGTACGAAAAATCTCACGATTTCTTCACCCTGTGTCACATGACTAGAGCTGACATTGCCAACATTGTTCATGATTGGTCAGTGTGCCTCAGGTATACAAGTCAGTTCAGTGATTATTGGACTTGGTGCATTCAAACTAATAGCAAGGTTTAACACAATGCAAAAGAGCCAATAATTTTCAAAAGATCTGATTTGTGAGACAGTCCTCTTCATAATGTCAAACTATACCTTGCTTATACCTTGCTGTTTGGCTGCATTTTAAAGAGTACAATCCAATTGAATCACTGCATTTAAAACCTCAGTGATACAAGAAAGGCGGCTATTGGAGTCAAGGTATAAGCTGAAGGCAGTTATAGCTTGACATTGTGAAGATGTGAGGTGGTAGATTTTATGAAAACTTTTGGAAATTTTTTTTTATGAATTAAAATAGGTAAATATGAATGATATTATTATATTCTTTTGTCATTAGGCTAGTTAGTATTTTTGACTCTGATTTGCATGTGAATTATATAATAGTTTTTTGCTTAATTTCATGTGATAAAATTTCATATATCTTTGTCATTCTTAAAAATTCAAATTCTGCACTAAACGCTAATGGTAGTCTATTAAGATTGTTTTAATGTGCACTTTGATTGAGCTCTATCAATATTTAGACATCTATATCCATAAAACATCTTTTTAGTTGTAAAATAATTGTAATAATTTCTATTAAGTTAATGTGATAAGTGATCTTAGAAAGAATCTGATTTAAAAATTGATTTACAAAACTAATAAGAGTCTACAATTAATTTGGTAATGTATTATAGAGATAACTGTCAGTGGTTTATAGATCATCTCAGCAAGTTAGAAATACCTTTATTGATATTCTCTGCTGGTATTGGTGATATTATAGAGGAAGTTATCAAGCAACAGTCCAATATGTACAACAACATGAAAATTGTTTCCAATTATATGGACTTTGACAAAAATGTATGTATTTTATTGTATAAATTATAATAGATATATATATGTTTACAACAGGAACACAATTTTAATTTTATTCAATACAGTGAATGAATACTCAGTACTCATGAGTGGATGTTCAAATTCTTGCCATACCTGGCTGGTAAGTACAATAATAATTCTAATGGGTTTAATTTTCAGGGTAAAATGCAAGGTTTTAAAGGAGATATTATCCACATCTATAATAAAAATGAAAACGCAATTCATTCTTCGGATTATTTTCAAAGACTAAAACATAGAGAAAATTTACTGTTACTAGGAGATTCTTTAGGTGATTTACGAATGGCAGAGGGAGCAGAGTTTACTCAGGAGTTGAAAATAGGATTCTTAAATCATAAGGTATGTACATGACTTGATTATTGCTTAGAACCTATTACTATATCTTAATACTGTATACTCTAAACTGAGGATCTTCACAATGGTCAAGGTATTTTGAACTTTGTCTTATAACGTGACTTCAATAGTCACTGCTTGTATCATGGAATACAGCAAGTAGATTGTATGCCAGTGATTACAGCCAATCAAAAATATTGACAGAAAGACTGTAGACATTATGGATTATTGTTTACCGACTTTCTGTTGATGGCTCTGCTGTGCTGTATTGGCTAGTGTACAATCCAATCAAATCACTGCATTTACAAACCTTTGTGATTCAAGAAAGGCAGCTATTGTAGTCAAGGTATAAGTTCATATTTTGACCATTGTGAAGATGGAAAGTACCATGCTTGAAAAATTAGAAAAGTACAACTTACTATTGATGGAAATATTACAATATAATAATTCAAATCAAATTGTTATTTTACAGGTTGAAGAAAGTCTAGAATTGTATAAAGCTAATTTTGATATTGTGATAGTACAAGATGAATCTTTAAATGTGGTCAATGCAATCACCAGAACCATTCTAAACTTACCAAAATCAGACTGAGTTGCTATAGCAACCATTCTGTTATCTGCACTTATTTACTTCAACACCTACATGTCTAGCAGTATCATTACGCAAACTCTTTTAATTTTAATCATTTATACAACAATTATTCAATTTCCAAAGAGCTTGCTTAGAAAGAAGATGCTAGATAGTTATTGGTGAAAGGAAAGTTTTAAAATGTCATACTGGTTTCTATTGGGGGCTTTCAAAACTATTTTATTAAAATTTGTGAGTAATGAAAGTATTTTTTGTTCTTTTATTTGAGTATTGAATGATATTTTTTGTGTTGTCAAGGCTTATTCTGTAGCTTGGGTCTGTGAGTTCACTAAAACTATAACTCTTTTATTCACTATCACTAAGGCTGCAAATTATATATAAGAACCTTTCAGATAGTGAAGTTACAAAAAGGTTTTAAAGCCACAGACTTCTTACGTGAGTGGTGCAAATTGATGCTATTAGTGTCCCCAATACACATGGAAAACTGTGTTAAAATGCCTTATGTTATATTATTGCTTCTTGTAGCCATGGTTAAAATTTCAATATGTCAAAGTGTTTTTTAGTGGAACTACAGGAATCCTGTCATCACATTTGGGAAGGTGAATACAAGCTTATCAAATGTGAAATATAGAATATGTCTTTCCATCATGTTTAAATATTTGTTTTTAATGTCTCAAACATCAAGTATTTTAGGAATTTTCAAAATTGTATTATCTTTTATAATTAAAATATATTTTTACATTTTCGTTATTTGAACTATTTGTTTTTATGTTGAGATGGCTCTATATTAAATGTATTAAGTCATGTGGTGGAAATATGCTATTATTATTTTAATATTATCTCAATCAATTGCCTTGTTTTTTAAATCCTTTTTTATATTTTGTTGTGGTTATTAGAAAGTTTTATCCAATCTGATACTATCCCATAAATAAAATTACAAATGGTATTTTGTAGTATTTTAATTATTTTTCAAAAACTTTGTTTCTGAAATTCTAGGACGAGATTGGGTATACTGGATATCTTGATGTTCAGAATGCATCCATAATGTCCTGGCAGAGAATACTGTCAACCTGGCAGATATAGGGGTCAGTGTATTTTATAACAGGCTGAGTATATCATCAGGTTATCATAAATCACAAATAGTTGATGATAACAAGGTCATATTTATTACATATTTGAAGGAGCAGTGGCACACCTATCAATCATCAGGTGGAGGAGTCAGTAAAGCCAAATTGTTGTCAAGGGCATCATAACAATGTCAAGCTATTACGCCCTTGGACTTGAACCTTGACTCCAATAGCCGCCTTTATTGTCTCATTGAATGCGGCGATTGGATAGAATTGTACACAAGCAAATACCGCCAATCGAAGCTCTCGACAGACACACATTATAGCTGAGGGTTTACTTTTACAAACAGTGACATAAGAAAAAGCGGCTGATACAGTCAAGTTATGAGCCGAAGGTCGTATAGTTTGACATTGTTAAGATGTGTCAAAGGGGGCTCACAGTCAATTCATTCCATGAAAAAAACCAAAAACAAAATTGAAGTGTAAAAGTATAAAGATCAATATTTACAATTTAATATTAAAACTATTTTATTGGTTTTATTTATAACAGTACTGATTGAGTTTACTATAGTTGACAGGACAACTTCCGACACATTGGTTCCATAATCTGTAGTCTTTACACATCTACAAAGAACAATTATATATTCCGAGTATTTAGGGGTATAGGGACTCACGCTGACCTTGCAACTTTCAGGAATTGTCTTCATTTTGTGATCAATTGATCAACCAGTTCTTCGTTGTTATAAGCAGTCGCGTTCAATTTCTGGATATCCGAGGGATTGCTTATTTTGAAATAACGGTTCACCTACTAGTTGTGCACACAAAATAATAATACTTACGTTGCATTCTGTATCTTTAGGTCCCCAACAACCACCAGCACAGTTACCATGACAACAGCCATCTGGACCGGGTCCATAACAACGATACGGACAGGAGGAATGACATATGTTTGGTAGAACTAAAATTATATTATGATTAGTTAATTAAAATTGTCTGTTTGAAAGTGACTGTGCAGGAATAATCACAAAATAAATTCATTGGAATGGAAGATCTGACGACCTTCGTTGATGTTCCTTGAAAGCAGTTCTTTTAAAACTTTTTTATTTTGTTAAAACGACACTGGCTTCACGACTTTGGGAAAAAAAAGAAAGAAACAATATTTTACTGCTGGGTCGACTGGAATTATGGGCGAAGATGACTTATTCGAGGTCATAGTAATCATCGTACTATTCCACGTCATCCGAGAGTAGAACCAACAAGCACCATTTGTAACCAAGCTAATAATGTCATGTAGAGAACCAATGATGTACATAATTGACTGTGATATGGAATCTCGAAATATGAATGTACCGGAACTGTACAGTAGCTACACCCGACACAATATACTTCATGGAAGGATAACGGGTCACCTATATTGGATTACGGTAAACTTACTTCGTTGACAAAGAGTTGGATTATCTCCCCAACAACGTGTTGTATTATCAACTTCACACGAAACAGCACATTCACCACCTGAAAAAAAAAACAACATCAATAAGATCAACAGCACTTTGAAAGATTTATTACATACATATCACAGAGCTTGTGTATAAATTATTATCTACTCAGATAAATGAAACAGACTGAAAAGACATGTTTTTAAGTCACTGCATGGAATAGGACCTAAGTACTTGGAAGAACTGATCAAACCTTATACACCTGGTAGATTACTTAGGTCAGCTAACGAAGGTCTGATACAACAACCGAATGATGTAAAAACTAAAACTTACGGTGAAGGACGGTTTGATAGTGCTGGTGCTACACTGTGGAACGACCTTCCAGTACATTTATGTAAAGAAAAATCGCTCTCTTGTTTTAAAAAAGGCTTAAAAACTCATATTTTTAGACTGGCGTACTGTGATGTTTAAATTGCCGTGATAATTTTTTCCTTTTAATGACTGTGATTATATTTTTTGTTTAAAGGTTTTATCTTTGGCTTTACTATTTTTATAAACATGAGATAAGTTTTCCCTTTTAATTGCCGTTTTATTCATTTATTAGTTTATTTTCTTTTTTAGTAGGTGTCAATATATTGTAACAATTATCGTTCTTGAAATTGTTTTACTTTATCCACTTGTTTTTATACGCCCACATCTCTCTATGTGGACGTATATTGTCGGCACCCCTGTCCGTCCGTCGGTCGGTCCGTCGGTCCGTCCGTCCGTCAACATTTTTTTGTAAACACTCTAAAAACTAGATTTTTTAATGGAATCAAATGAAATTCGGTATGTGTATACATATTCATAAAACGAAGATCAAGTTCGAATTTGAGCTATTTCAACCGTTAGAAGCAGAGTTATTGCCCCAAAATCTTGAATATGCTATTACTCTCTTGGTTTTCAACCGATTTTGATGAAACTTAAAATGAATGTCGGACCTAAATCCAAAGGTTTGAGAAACTTTAGTTTAATTCTGATTAAATTTAAGGCATTTTCAAGATTTAGGCCTCTTACGTCAGTTTTGAGGAGTTATCGCCCTTTAACCTCTATACAGCAAGTGCTTCTATCAACATCAATTGCTCGTAAACACTCTAAAAACTAGAGTGTTTGAAGGAATCAAATGAAATTCGGTATGTGCATACGTATTCATGAAACGAAGATCAAGTTCGAATTTGAGCTATTTTTGACCGTTAGAAGCAGAGTTTTTGCCCTTGCCCCAAAATCTTGAATATGCTATTACTCTCTTAGTTTTCACCGATTTTGATGAAACTTAAAATGGATGTTTCGTTTTTACCATCCGCATGCCGTGTTGGGCGTATATGGCTGTGGTCCACTATCTTTATTTTTGTATTGTATTATTCTATTTTATTGTGTGCATTGTGCTTTAACTTTTGTTCAGCGCTTAGAGTAATTTTTATTAGATAAGCGCTTTATAAATGCTTTGTATTACATAAAGGAATGAATTAAAAAAAAGTCTTTAATTGGAAAGAACTCTAGATGAATCGTACAGAGTGAAATTGAAACGGTGAATGTTACTGGGATCTTCTACACTGGTAGCATAGTTTTTATATAACACTACGATAAAAAAAATATACGTACAGTTTCTATTGAATGGTGGTTGATCTTCACTTATTACCATATTGATAGACTCTGGACCACGCCCACTTATTGCTGACCAATCGATTGTATGAATAAAACATAAACCAGGATTTTGACTGAACAGAATCGACCCTATAGATATCTCTGGAAAAAATGATAACAAATTATAAATGTTGATTCATTTAAATTTTGATAACGGTTATGAGACAGGATGATCACCCTTAGCCAGTGGCGGATTTTGGACTTGTTGGGTCGTAGGCAAACGAACGGTAGAGGGTTTAATTTTCATTTTAGGGAGGGGGCATGGTGTTTATTACAATTTTATGGCAGGAAGTTTGCGATCTTTTTTTTCAGGAACAGATCAATCAGCTCATCAGCATCAATCGTATGCACGATATCGGCATTCATCACCATTAGAATCAAAATATTTGGTCGATTCCCACACATCACGCTCCTAATAGGACAATTTTCGATGGGCCTGCGGAAATTTATTAACTGTTTGATAATTTTTACTGTACAAAATTTGTCATGGGCCGAAAGGCAGCTGTCTAGTTTGCCGATAGGTTAATCCGACTCTGCCCCGGCGGACAGCACTCTGTAATTCGTTAGCTAACCCAGCACCCAATTTCGAGAGTCAACATTTTATAATTATTTAAGCCATAATTTACCTGTAAACATAAACTAAAAGGTTACATGTAAATTCAGACCATTTTTAGCTTTCTGGAAGGTTATGTTTATGGGTCCTAAAGAGAAGGTGTCTTTTACTGATTTTGAATCAACAATCAAGCTTTTATCATGCATGGAATATGTAGTATTAGACTTTATTTGTGTGCCATTTGCATCATAAATTAAATGCATATCTTTAAAAGTTCCTTAATTGAACAGTTAGCTGAATACATTCAAGTACGTTTTGCATTGCATTTTTGAACTAGTTGAACGATCTACTTGAGTCACATTTTATAGTGTCCACTATTCTAGTGCGTACTATTATATACTAGTGCGCACTATATACTGGTGTATACACTAGTGTGTACTATAGGGTACTATATACACTGGTGCGTACTATACTATACTATAATTGTGAATACGCTAGTGTGTACTATATACAGGTGTCCACTATACTATACTATTATGTACTAGTACGTACTATATACTGAATTATACACTAGTGTGTACTATGCACAGGTGTCCACTATACTAGTGCGTACTATTATATACTAGTTCGCACTATATACTGGTGTATAGGCTACACTACGTTCCGAAACACATACAGGTAACGTTATCAAGTGTTTCGAAACGTAGTTTGTAATAAGTCTAGAAGTTATATAACTTGTGTTCTTAATGTTTACCTTCCTGCTTCTGTATGTCTTAAAAAGATTATATACTACTATACTGTTGCGCACAATTATACACTAGTGTGTACTATAGGGTACAATTATACTGGTGTATACACTAGGGTGTACTATAGGGTACTATATACTGGTTTATACACTAGTGTGTACTAAAGGGTACTATATACTGGTGTATACACTAGTGTGTACTATAGGGTACTATATACTGGTGTATACACTAGTGTGTACTATAGGGTACTATATACTGGTGTATACACTAGTGTGTACTATAGGGTACTATATACTGGTATATACTGGTGTATACACTAGTGTGTACTATAGGGTACTATATACTGGTGTATACACTAGTGTGTAATATAGGGTACTATATACTGGTGTATACACTAGTGTGTACGATAGGGTACTATATACTGGTGTATACACTAGTGTGTAATATAGGGTACTATATACTGGTGTATACACTAGTGTGTAATATAGGGTACGATATATACTGGTGTATACAATAGTGTGTACGATAGGGTACTATATACTGGTGCGCATTATATACAAGTGTGTGATATTCTGATACATACTATATACTGGTGCGTACTATTATACAACTGCTAACTATTTTCTGGTGCGTACTATAATATATACTGATGCAAACGTGCGCATTAAACTATAAGCTTATACAAGTGTGTGATATATCCTGATACATACTATATACTGGTGCGAACTATTATCTGGTGCGTACTATATACAGGTGCAAACTTGCGCATTAAACTATATACAAGTACGTACTATACACAGGCGCACACTATACACTGATGGGTACTATATACTGGTGCGTATTATATACAAGTGTGTTCTATACACAGAAGCACATTTTTTACTGGTGCGTACTATAAACTGGTGCGTACTGTATAGAGGTAATAACTGTATACAGGTATGCAATATATATTGTTGCGTACTATCCACTAGTTTGTACTATATACTGGTGCGTACTATATACTGATGGGTACTATATACAGGTGCGTAATATACACTGGCGCGTACCATATACTGGTCGTACTATATACAGCCGCGTACCAGACACTGGTTTGTACTATATACTGGTGCGGACTATATACAGGCGAGTGCTGGCGTGCTGTATACAAGTATGAACTGTATTCAGGTGCGTACTATATTTAGGTGTGTACTGTATACAGGTGCGTACTATATGCTGGTACATAGTACATACTGATGTGTACTATGTAAAAATGCATACTATACACAGGTGTGTACTATATATAGGTTGTGAAGATGCTAGGAACCTAGAACACGATGATTTTGTTTGCAATTATAGTCAGAATTTTAACCATTAAAACATATCTCGCCACAAACAAAGACAATTTACCTCTAAGTGCCGGAAAGTGAAGTTGCTTTAAACCAATACCTGGGTCTCCAAATTTATAATTCAGCACCACTGCCAGGCTATAATCTCTTCCTCCGATACTGATTGTCTGATTACCGCGTATTGTCTCTAAATTGGGCAGTTCTAGCTTATCAATCTTATTATTGGTTGCAATTAACACGTAGCCGGAGACGTAACGTATATCTTTAAGAAACGACATGTCATAGTCGAAATTTTCGACCACCAAATGTGTGATTTCCAAGTTCCCATTAACATGGGTGCATCCTTTAAAACGACGTCGTATTTTATGAAAATGTCGTATAAAAGATGAAGAGTAACTTAAACCATTATTGGTACCAGAACAGGCTGAAATAGAAACGACATGCGGTCATTCTGATGTAGTACAAAAAGTCTCTGATAATACTTGTATATTGTATTTACTATTTTTGGATCATAGAGTTTTTGTATTACATACTTGCTTTGGAAGGAGCCAAACGGACATTTGCAGTTTTGAAAATGACAAACTTCTTACTAATGCTTAAAGCACTAAAACACCATCATCTTTGAACCCGCGGAATTGTGGTATTCAAGACTGGATATTGTTAGTGTTAGGGAAGATTGGCCCCTCTGGAGCACCCCAGAGCGAAAGTTTCATTGAATTTGAAACGTCAGATTTTCGAAGAGTCTAATCAAGTTAAAATCTCCTACCTTTTTCTCGCGGTATTTCTAATACAGGATTTTTAGAATGCGCCAAACCAAAACAGAAAAGAATTACAAACAACATCGTATCTTGTCGAATGTCCATCTTGAAATAATATATGATACTTGTGTATTCAACCGGATGAGAGTACTGGACAATTAAAGAGAGGCTTCGCGTCATGTCAAAAACGTAGTCAAAATCAGTGTCGGTTGAGTTTTCATAGACAGAAAGTGATCCATGTTTCGGCTGACGCATCGTCCCCCCATTGAAAGAATATACATGGAATGGCCAAAGATATAATGCAACTCGTGCATGGAAAAAAATCCGCCCAGAATTAAAAATATTCTTTCGAAGTTGCAAAATCTCAATAGCTAAAGATGAATTTGTGAAACGAGTATATTAATATATTATGCCAGCACCATCGATTACTTATTGAAAATTTTAAATGAGACAGTACGATGAATGGTCACGCTCTCTTTAAATCAGTGTAAAAATTAACACCATTTTCCTTGATACGATTGATAATGTCAAATATAATTCTATTTATTCAATAATTAAAGGCGTTTATTCCTCTAATTACACAGAAATGTAATATGGCCGAATTATGTACCTAATGGTCGAATGGTGGTTTTGGTACACCTCATTTTCATCAGCTTTACGAGCTTATGGAGCCTTACGATACATTACGCCCTTCCCTAACCCGATGATATTACAGTTTGAGTTCTTGGTTATATTGTACTAGCAAATCTTCAATTTTTGATGGTGTAAATATGAAATGAAACGGAGTTTTTCTTTTCTGCACATGATTGGCCTAACAGTGACGTTGCATTCTGACCACAGGTAACTGAAATTGTTTTAAGCACCAAACAACCTAGATGAAAACAGATGAAATGTCTTTATGAAGTGTAAATACCGGAAACCTTTACTTTAAATTTCATGAAAGATCGGGAGGTCAAAGATAATAAAGCTCGATCTCTCTGTAATTACTATAAGTTCTGTTTGATTTAAATATTTTAATTATTACATTAATATTGGTTTGTTAGTGATAATGAGTACTCCTGGTTTCTTCTATATATACCACCGAATTATCAGCAACACACTTAAATGGTATAGAGTTTTACGTCCTACTGTTCTACTCATTGAACTAATTATAATAGAAAATTGTTCTGCAATTTACCACATTGAGCAAATTTATGTAAGCTTTACAATCTGGTATGTATAGTAATACTAACATACTATAAGGCTGGTATGTCCTATCAATATTCATGTTCCACTTTATTGGGAATTCTTTGAAATTCTCAACAACCACCATCCTTCTATCAAACTAACCGCAAACGTGAGTGACAAAAGCATAGACTTTCTCGATACCACAGTCTTTAAGGGAGATTCCATAGCAGAAACAAATAAACTGGATATTAAAGTGTATTTCAAAGAAACTGATACTCATCAACTCTTGCACAAGAGCTCCTTTCACCCAAAACATACCTTTTCTGGTATAATTAAGTCACAAGTTTTACGATTTCTTCGAATTTGTACAAGATCTTCTGATTTCAACCAAGCCTGTACGATTGTTTTCTCAAAACTGAAAGAGCGTGGGTACTCTAAACGATTTTTACGAAACATAAAAAATTCCACCTTAGCACAGATAGCAGCTAAAAACAGACTTTATGCCGAAGTACCTCCAGGTTTAAGAAGTGCTCCATGTTTGTCCAGTAGATGCAAAACATGTCCCTTTATATCAGAAACTCATTATTTTGTAAGCAACTCTACGAATAAAAGGTACCCGATCCAGGAACATCTAACATGTGAACATTCGAATGTAATATATTTAATTTCATGCAAGAAATGCCCCAAACAATATGTAGGAGAAACTAAGAATAATTTACGAACTCGCTTTAATGCTCATAGGTCAGACATCAAATGAAAGAAAGACAAGCCTGTTTCTAATCATTTCAACCTCGACGACCATTCAATAGACGATCTCACCCTAATCCCAATTGAGCGTATAGAAATTGATTTGCCCGAAGATGAAACTACCAAATTCCGTCAATCTAGGGAGGCCCATTGGATTGAGACATTGAATACAGCAAGACCTATAGGACTAAATATTCATCATAATGTAGGCATAGCACCCTTTGTTGTCCCGTTTAATACAACCAGCAATCGAGCAAGCAAGATAGTTCATGCCCACTATAAGAGCCTTCAAGAGAAATTCCCCCATGTCTATAAGCAGAAAATGATAGTTGCATATTCAAAAAATAAGAACTTAAATGATAATATTGTTCATAGTAAACTAAAAACAATCAGTACATAACAAATACTATACTTCTCGCCCATCGGGCGAGTTATTTTTTCTAATTTCAGGTCAGAATAAGAACAGAAGAAAACCCAATATCAAGACCCTTAATCCTAATTTCTAAATAAAGTGTCTGCTCCACCCTAGGCCTGTACATTTGGGAGAATCAAACCCTCCCTTCCCCGAAAACTAAAGTTTCAATATAATTATCTTGTTCACTGGGTCTTAGAATATGTATGCAAATGATCTTTATGATAAAATGTTCTGTATGTAACACATTTGATTCAAATGGTCGTATTCTAACGGACAACTTTCTACACATCTGTTCCACAACCTGTAATCTTTACACAACTGAAAATAAAACCAGAAAGTTCCACGTTATTTAGTACATCTATCAGTACAATTGAGATCATGGCTTACAGATAAGATGATGTGTTTAAAATAGCGTCGGTGTGAAACAATGCTGAAGGGGTAATATAAAACAAGTACAACAAGCATGCAGAAGGAATCATTTGAAGTTTGATTTGAAATTGGCCAGAAGTTGAGTGTCATGAAAAAAATAATATGGAAACACGGAAAATCTGCATTTTCTGCTTCTATCCGCCTGAATATAATTTGATTTGAAGGCTATTATGTTGTTCTATTTGTCTCATAGAATCTGATCACAATCAATATATTACTTACCATACACTCAGTAGATTTTGGTCCCCAACAACCACCAGCACAGTTACCATGACAACAACCTTCTGGGCCAGGTCCATAACATCGATAGGGACAGGAGCTGTGACAAACGTTTGGTGGTGCTGGAAAACAGTTCACACATTTAGGTAAATACGCAGATGAGGATTGCAATTCCTGACTGTGTGGTGTTTGATTTGATATATCAAATTTGATATAAACGAGAATGCTTAAGCGAGTATAAACGTTACAGACGTATGTACAGTCGGACCCGGTTCTTTAATCTGACTGGAAAGACAATGATACTGATAATTAAGATTGCTTTGAAATTGTTAAGTAGATAACAAAGACACTACTTAAAGGATCACCCACCAGGTCGAGTGTACTTTTACCAAAGAGTGGAATCCTGACTGAAAAGAACCAGCCAACCCATCAATTGATAGTTATAATAACTTACCTCTCTGACAGAGATTCTCATCGTTTCCCCAGCATCTCGATCTTCCATTGACTTTACATTCTACAGGACATTCAGCACCTTCTCGAACGAAAAAATGTACATGGTAAATACAGTGACATCTGGTATATATAGATCTCAGATGATTTAAATTTTGGGTTATTGCCATCTTGCGTTCATACTGGTACCGGATTCTAATTATTTATATGACACCCTTAAACATATAGTTCACTGACTTTAGAACTAATCTGAACAGCTATTTAATACGAGTCAAATCTCATCAGTATAGATTAACACTGCTCAGCAAATACAGGACAAACAATTAAATATTCTATAAATGAAATACTAACATTTTCTATTAAAAGGAGATACAGGATCTGTACCAGGCGCGTCTATTGAGTCAGAACCACGCCCACTTATTGCTTGCCAATTGATGGTGTCAATGTAACACAATCTGGGATTTTGAGTGAACAAGATATCACCACCGGAAATTTCTGGCAAATAGAAAAAGAATATTGTAAATAATTGTGTAATGTTTGTAAGACATATTAAGACTATTTTTGATAAATATTCACTGATTTATACCACCTAAAAAAAACTACCCTTAAATGTAATTTTTATGTATTGTAACCCTGGAAAAATTTGGCTGATTTGGCAATGGATGTTCCTTAGTTTGAAGTTCGTCCTGCACCAAACACCCTTTCTCGTGACCTGTATTACTTACCTTTTAATTGTGGGAAATGTAGTTCAATTAAACCCAATTTAGGATAATTAGATTTATAATTCAGCGCGACCGCTAAACTATACTCTTTACCACGCAACCTCATGGTATTGTTACCACGTATGATTTGTAAACTAGGAAACCGCAACACATTCACTCCAGTATTTAATGCAATCAAAACGTAACCGGTGACGTAACGTATATTATTCAGAAAAGACATGTCGTAGTTGTAGTCGTTGTTAGCTAGATGTGTGATTTCCAAGTTGCCGTTAATATGTGTACATTCTTTATATCGTCGTTTCATACTTCTATAATGTCTAATGTAGGACTGAGAATAGCTTAAACCATTGTTTGTTCCAAAACATTCTGAAAAAAAAATCAAACTTTCACATTAAGTAATAATTAGATAAAAAGAAAATGTAATGAAAAGACTGAAGGGTTCTGAATGAAATAGGTTATGGCAGTAGCGTATGCTCTAAATGCTCAAAATTCTGAAGTACGTGGGTTTTTCGGGGGGCCTCTGGCCTCAAGGGGCCATTGCCCTTCGGCCTAGCTCCTGAGAGACACCTCTCACTTTTGGCCCATCCTCCTGAGAGTACGCTCCTTAGTATTTTTTGCATGATTTGGTTGGTAGTCGATAGCTTTTATAATACTCCTCTATGCATGGTTGTCTTGGATGTCAAAAAGTATGTATTTTGGATCACACGGCTGTCGGTGTGTTGTAGAGTCTACTTTTATATATTAAGGTAGGTTGTCTTGTACTATATCGAACTTTAATAAATAATTGTGCGAGTTTTAATTCAGACTTTCAAAATTTAAAAAATACATAACCTTTGTCTGGCACAACATCATTCAACCCCGCTGACACACAAACAATTATTCCCATTACAAGAACAGTATATTCCAATAACCTCATGATGTAAACTTCTATCCAAGCACTATTTTAACTGAACTTATAGAATTATATTTACTATATATATTTTGAAAAGTGGATTGTGTAGGTCTTCATAACCTTTTGTCCTTTAATATATGCGAATCAATCTGCAATCAAAACTGTTCGATGGTTTCAATAAGTTTAGACTAACTCTAATAATTTTAACCCAACAAATCTGGCCCCACTTTCCTCGGACGTGATATACGAATTGGATAGCGGCATGTTTAGACCTAATTTGTCGGGCTCTAATAACGTGCCAAAAACTTCTCCATCCATTTCTTTTGATCAATATGCAGATTAGATAAATGTATTATCTTGCCTAAACTACCAACATTGGGCAATTAATTGCTCTATAGTGCGTGGTCGATGTTTACTGCAATGTATTACAAAAGGTACCTGTCACGCCCACTTATTGCTTTTTGCATTGGCCATCGCTACTAAATACTTACATAACAGTGGGGGCTCCCAGTGGGGTCAAGCATATTCTGGTGAGATGATTATAATGACTAGGAATCTCGTTATAGAAGAAGATAAAGACATGTGGTGGTTGAAGATGATAATAATGACGTTGGTACGTAGGCGATGCTTACTAATGGTATTAGTATTGCTTTTTCATTGGTAATTGATATTTAACGATTTTGTATTGAAGGTACATTCATAAACAGAGCAATGGCGCTCCCAGAGTACCTATCTGTACTTGAAGATTATGATGATGACTGCGATACAAGTTAAAGTTATGATGACAATAAGACTATTTGGTCGAGTAGTAGATAAAGTGGTAGATAAAGATGATAATAATGAGACAAGTTGTATTCGATAGTGATGATGATGATGATGACAATGATGATTCCAACTGTAGTCGAAGATGATAATGATGTGGATGAAGTTGTAATTTAAATCAATGTGAAATGTTTGGAGACGAAGAGAGACAACTTCCTGTAGAAACTCATTAATCAACCGAGTTTTCATCGCACTTAAATTACAATTATCTATTATCTAGTGGGAAAGGGGGTATATATGGAACGGCACTATCATTAAAGTGTATTTCATGAAGAGATAAAAAGGTAAAAGAAAAAATACAAAAAAGCAAATCTTTGCCATATTCTGACATCGTTCTATTTAAGAGCTGTCCATCGATTTGTTTCGCCGTAAAAACATTATGCAGTAAAATATTCGTGCACCATGTATCACAATCAGAAAAAGAGAGAACGACTCGAGTCCCAAAAAACAATTTTAACCTTATTGCCCTAAAGTCTTCGCATTTCACCCAGGTATTTTACAATTCAAAGACACTGTTTTATGTAGGCCTATCTCTTTTGATAAAATGTATATGATTCGAGAGGGAATTTGAACCTTTTGTGTTCCTGAAAACTTCAATCGACAGGGTTTCTTCGTAGATTGTATTCTGTTTATATCTCTTGATTCCATGACTAAAGAAAGTGTAGGTTTCTCCCTTATCAGTCCTTAACATTCCGGAACCACCTACTCTACCTAGTGTCTCAAGAAAACATGTTAAAAGTATTTCACTGTCCGTCAATATTTTACTTTATTAAAATAACTCTTTTCAAAATATCATATTGATTTTTGGAGAAATTCCAGTTGAGATGTTGACACACCTACACTTGTTTTGGGAAGACAACAGTTCAACAGTCAGTGTATACGAACTCAGTTGAAGACCACAACTACAACCAATAAAGGACATGCTTACCTAAAAGTTAGACCGAAACATCTGGCTGTATTCGATCCTGATAGCTTTTTGGAAAGTTATCAACTTGTGTGAGAACAGAAACATTGGGTCCTGTCAATGTCAAAATACCCACCAGAGGCTGGAATAGAGGCAGCAGATGTTTCGGACTAACCATATTGCGTTAACACTGTCAGGATGAGCTTCACACAAACGTTCCTGAGAGATGTCATGATTGTCCGGATTGTGATACAATATTTATTACATTGGAGCTCAGTATCCTTTATGCATTTCATAGCCTTCATTTTGATCAGTTTACATATTCATAATTATACATGTGTAGCCTCCAAATTTTGTAAAAAGTTTGCTTCTCTTGCAGGCCTGGGCTATTTTTAACTATAAATTGTTTGAGTTTTTCTTATTAATATCCTAGTATAGATGCTTCTATTGCAGTTACGGTATTCTGTTGTTTGTATAAATATATTCCTGTAACTGCCTCTTACTGTTGGACCTTGACGGTGACAGATGTTAATCATTGTTGAAATATAATCAGTAAAATTAGAGAGTAAGACTGAAAACTCTCATGAACTAACTGACAGTACAAAATACTTGGTTCCTGCAACTACAGTCTGATAAGAAAATCTATAACCTCTCTTGAGATGTCTTGTCATCAATCAAAATACCAATGGCTTCTTCCAGTTTAATGTGGACAGAGCGTTGGTGTTAAACTATAAGCCAAAATGTTGAACGAAAGCGTCCTTTTCGTTTGCTCGGGCGGTGAGACTAAAAAGCACTGCTCTAGAACTTTTTGCTTTTGTCTAAGCGCTACTGTCGCGCGAAGTGCCTATGAACTGCTTCAAAGTTAGATTGTAATAAAACATGTAATGGGCAAAATTCAAGAATGAACGTAGGCCTATCACAAATAGCCAAATCCGAGTAGCCAACAATAGGAATCTATACACAAGTTTATTATTTTGTGGTTGACACACTAGCGATTATAACTAGAAAAGAACCAACACTTGGGCACAATTTGGTTGTTTAGAAAAGTTAGGTGTTGAGTTTTATGTGTATTTCAAGCCCCTGGGGTCCAATTAGTAGCAAAATATCTAACACTTGGGCAAATTTGGGTTATTTAGCAAAGTTAGGTCTTTGGCAGTTTCGACCAATGTGGCCTATAGAGCGGAAAATCGCCCACATTTCCTACCTTTATTCCTCACCTATGGCAGATAATTGAGTTCTGTTTTTTCTCAGATGCCTAGATAGCCAATGTGCATATGGCCAGCAAATTTTAGCTTTGTAAGTTTTTAACATAAAATTTATTTTGATATGCGAGCGTTTATTGCAGTAGTTGCTTTTTCTGTAACTGTTTTTTACGTTGGTTTTGTGTGTTTTTCGAAGACCCTGGGGTCTAATTAGTAGGAAAAGTCCCAACACTTGGGCAAAATTGGGTTATTTTGCAAAGTTAGATGTTCGGCATTTTCGGACTATATGGCCTATAACGCGGAAAGTCGCCCACATATCCTACCCTTATTCCGAATCTATGGCAGATAATTCAGTTCTGTGTTTTGTCAATTGCCCAGATAGCCAATGGGGATATGGCCTGCAAATTTCAGTGTCGTTGCTTTATAACTTGAGAAGATAAAAACTTATTGTTTTTGTGCAGTTGTCCCCTATACTACACATTTTCTTTTTTTTAGTGATCGTTTTTAATTTGGTTTTATGTTTCCCTTTGGGTTGAATTAGGAGGAAAAGACCAAATACTTGACCAAAATTGGGTCATTTAGCAAAGTTAGATATTTGCATAGACCTATATTAGTTCTATTTATAACTCTATGGGTAGTGTCATTTTCGGTCTGTAAAATACCTTTACAGAGGTAAATCAGTAATGGTTTCACTTCCAGACTACAGTAATTTCCTGTTTGATTTTGCCATTGGAAAATGACTGGACTTGTTAACCTGACCTATCCATGCTCAACAAAAGAATTTGTTTTCAATTAATTCATACATTTGTCGAATTGTATTACCATAAACCAACTGGGTAGACTAATAAGTGGCATTTAGTCTAGAGCTCTAATCTGTACCTGGATAGTTCAAAGTCTTTTTAATTAGCTATTGAGTCTAATATTCAGCGAATAAAATTGTGGTGAAATCATTTTATACATAAACCATTAATTCAAAACATTGGATGCTCAGAAATAAATAGGTAGATTAAAAATTATTTCATCATAGATACAAGAATTCCCCTGTTTGAAAATTGAAAATATCAATAAATAAGATGCTTTTCCATTACAACATTGCCATTTCATTTAATAAAACTTGTTTCTTGTCACAGTAGGCACATATTCAGGTGGTTAACAAAGTGAAAAACTTTCATTAGCTCATTCATACAATACAAGAAACAAACACTTTAAAATCAGAATCAATATGAAGACTAAGAAAGAACATTCAATATATATTTTCCATACTCATATTAAAGCCAAAAAACACAATTTGAATGCCCATTCATTGAAATTCCATGACATTGACAAGTTTATATTTAGACGCTGTCAAGGTCATATATGCCAATGACATTATCACTTAAGATCAAATCAAAATAATTCTACTATTCAGATAAACAGTTTTAAATCCTGGCATATGTATTATCAAATGACAATTCATATTCTATTTGTTACCTTTTCCTTTTTTATGCAACCAGGCAAAAAAATAAACACCACAGAAATAGAACAGAATGTTTATATAGAATATAGGTATACTTGTCTTGCAGCAGATAGTTCAGACAAGATATTATTATCATATAAAAAGAGTTACAAAATTCACATTCTTGTTTAGTTTTGAGAAGTAACAGGATAAGGTTATGATGATGTCACAACATGCTTACCCTTAAGTGTTATGGATACAATCCATCTGAATGTGCCTCAAGGTATTTTTACCACATTGACAAATTGGTCTGTAGATAAAGTTTGTTTTAAAAGCTAAAATACAACTTAAAATTTTGTTGACAATATTATGAGCTATGTAGCGTATCGTTTTGTCCATTGTCGAGCTAATTTATCATGTTCTTCTCGACTGGTTGTATATTGCTGAGCGATACTGCCTACTAGAGGGTCATTAGGATTACAATCTGTTAATAATGAACACACTGATAATAACACTTTAGATATAGTTAAGGCTGGACTCCAGTTATCTTTTAGTATATCTAAACATATAATACCATGACTATTTATATTACAATGATATATTCTAGTTCTAAACACAACCTGAAATATAGAATTCATTGATTATTAATGGCATAAACAATCACCAACTTCTTCTCTTTAAAATCAATAGTCATAATCAACCTCCAATCTGATTCATTGAAGACAATCTGATTAATATAATCTAGATGTTTTGTTTTATGGATTTTTTTTTGTCCATGACCTGACGTTATGTCATGCTCTTAAAATAATACACCAATCAATTGCTGTTTAATCAAAGATTCAATGATACAGTGGTTTCAAGGTCAATTTTGTTACTAGTATCGGGTGATAACATAATTGGTAAGATCATAGTGATATATTATAAACAGTTGGCTTACCTTTGGTGGTTTAAATGGATATTCTGGTGAAAAGAAAATGTCTAAAAAGAAAACACCTCCTTCATAAACTGATCCTTTAGGACCTAATATAGTTGATGCCCATTCATACAGATTGTCTCCTTTAGGCCCAGCACTGAAACGCAACAGATTGCAATAATGAATAAATTATCCTTCGTTAGATCATAGATGGCAAGTGGAAACATGAAAAGGAACCTCAAGATTCAGAATATTTTCCCTGATAAAGAGTTGGTTTGTATATGAGCACCTTCTTAACCATTCCCTAAATGTAACCAGTACTTACCTGCAATTTGGAGGTGGATCAAGTGTTATTTCTGCTAGTTCTCGTTGAAGTCTATAATATAAAAACAATAAAATTACAGATGAAAATTACTGGCTCAATCAGTGTTATACAATTTTTTATTCTCAAATGTTGTAAACCACCAAAAAACTAAACTTGTGCCCCTGTCCTGGCATTTAAAGATGGGTTCCCTTATTTTCATTCATGAGAATGAAAATGCTAATACTTATAGAAAATAGAAAGTAGAGTTGCTCTAATGACTTAGATAAAGACCAGTTTGTCTCACATGTCCATAATTAATTCATAATTAGCTAAACTAGAAGAGAATTAAAAGCACTGACCAATCAAGAAAGGTCAAAGTCTTTTTTTATTCATCCAGACTGTACATACATGGACATTTATGATTGGTTAAAACTTGTAATTATATGCAATAAGAACATAACGATATGACTAAGAATACATGATAATTAGAAACACCAATTACTCAAATAGTTTGCTTTATTTGACACTGAAAAATAAGGAAACTCATCTTTAATTGGGCATTTATTCCTTCATTTCATATTGTTGGTACTGCCATTCTTCCTTGGCAAATATATATACCGGTAAATTGTACATTTGATTTTCTCTAAATTTGATTCACAGTCACAATGAAACTTTTAAGATCCATTATTTTGTTGATTACATACTTGTCACATGCAAAGACATGCTTTATTTAAATAAATATGTAAATAAATTTTAATTCTAGCTTATTGACAATAAGTTGTTGTAAAGCTACCTTCTAGCACTGGTACTAAGTGGCTTGGTTGATTTGGTTGGAGTTTTAGATTGTTCTTTATTAGTATTAGATGAGCTAGGTTCAGTGGATTGGTTTGAGTTGTTGGAGTCTGAAGGTGTAGGCTGTGCAGTTGACATCACTATTGTGTTTCGTTCACTGAAATATATTACAAATTCTCTAACATAAACAATGTATGAAAATTTTTGTAATAAAATATGTGATTTTTCAGGACTATGCATTGACACTGTGGTTGAGCAGTCATAGTATTTATGAAATTAGTCTCAATCACTTTTTCAGGGGGAAATCTATATTGATAATAGGCTTAATGCTGCAATGGGAAATACCCCTTATGACCAATGAGGCAAATTAAACTTACCTTGAATGATAAAAAAATTACGCATGTTTTCGGTTATATGTCAGGAAAATGGCCAAAAACCAGGAAATTGACTTTATGAGAGGAAAGATTGAGATAATTATGTCAATAAGAAAACCTCAGTGATGATATAAGATTGGGCATTATAACACTTTTTTGCATTATAGAAACATAATCACCTTCATTTACTGTTCATTCTTTTTTAGACTGTACCGTTAGTCTGAAGCATCCGGCTATTCTTTTCTCCTCCCTCCTTTTCAAGGCTTATTATTTCCATCTTAATTTTTTTTTACATATTATCAGGAATTTCTATAAATAGTCAATCAAAACTAGGTAATGACTGCCAAATTTCCATATTGATAAGCTGTCTCATTTTAAGTCTCGATTCTCATTGTACAAATGAAGTTGTCTCAAAATAATAGAGGAGTAAGTACAACTGATAAGATATAGGTCAACTATGACGAGTTGGGTTATTTTATTTAGATCTAGGTCAAATAGGTCTTAAAATTCTTCTTAAAACAGAGCATAAAAACATTCCAAATTTCGAATTAAGAACTGTCAGTGTTACAATAATGAAAATAAAAACTGAATGAGTAGACGTATTAGGTGTCCGTAAACAGAGGACGTAGCCGACCACTTTGGTGTCTGTAAATATCGGACATTGCCGATCGTATCGCATCAAATAATACAGTTGCATCAAATGTAGTTACATGATTGTGTAATATTATCGGTGTAGTTAACCGGAAATAAACAAAACTGGCACTGACCTGTCAAATTGAATCGATGATTTTTTTTTCCAGGTTAAGTCCAATTCTAAGTCATTGTATTCATGCAATCAATTTATTTTCAATTATCACGTATAGCAACAAACTGACCAATCACAAAATACACTTGTATACACCAATAATACATTACAAGACCATAACTTCATAGCTTCAATACATCGCATCATACAGTTGCAGGCCTAATTTGAATTGCATTTTCTAATAAATTAAGCAAGAAAGATATTATGTTTACTTTAAAAAAAAGTATGATTATAATAGGTGATGTCATTTGAATTATTAGTCAAATAAAAAATAAAGGGCCCAAAAAGGATATGGAAAGAATATAACATTTTCTTAAGCCTGGCTAGATATTCCTTTGTGAGCTCATCAGCACTGGTATCTTCACATTAGAAGAATTAGACACTGTTGAAATCATATTCCATTGAGGCTTAATCATCTCCATTGAGGTTTTATCATCTCCATTGAGGTATAATCATCTCCATTGAGGTATAATTATCTCCATTGAGGCTACCTAGATCATTGTTCATTTAGCAATAGCGATAGGGTCTGCCATTTCGTAAGAGATCTGACTCTTGACTCGATAAACTATGAAAATCTCAAAGCTGTATCAGAATTTTTTTAATGATAAAAATCACTCTTTCCCTCCATGAATTTAATTGATGGAAAGGTAGTCTTTCTTCCAATCAAAATTATCTACAAAAGTTAAAGTTCTCGTCTACAATATTTCCGAGTAAATTAGAATAATTTCAATAAACTAATTAAGATTATAGGGGACTAAATAAACAATCTGACTAATTATAACCTGTTTTGCAAAAAGTAGGTTACGTTACTGTTGATACATAGTATCACAGCACGATCTCGTGCTGACTGGGGTAAAATGCTTAAATATACATAGCAGACGATGTATCTGATGAAATCATTTGATTTCGGATCAAAATGATATAGATCTAGGCCTATTCTCAGGGCGAAATCATATTCCAACTATTCTTCCATCAGTAGATCTAAACGAAAAACTGATATTGTACTTGTCTTAAACTTACCGATTAAAAAAACGTCAATCACGACTTACGTAGGCAGACTCCTGTTCAATAGCGTGGATATGGTTCTTGCTTGGTAAACCTAGACCCCAGGGACGAGAGAAATTGATTCATCAACATTGAGGCTAAAAAAATTTACCAATAAAATCTTTTAGAATAATATTGGTCTTCTATCTGAAAGATACTTTTATAACGGGTTTTGCAGTTAATTTGTGAGACGTTGTCAGCATTTTAGTGACACCCTTTGTAAAAGAACAGCGTTATGGAATTTACGGACTTATCTTAGAATATAGACAGATTATGTAAAAGAAACTAATAGCAAATCCGTAACTTTAAGAAAAGTTTTGACACGTGACTAGTTTCAGCCAATCAAACTTCATAAAAGACCTGTCATGGCGGCAAAGGGATGACAAGTTTTTTCTGTGCTATCAGTAAAGTAGAAACATGAAAATAACTTTTAACAAAAGTTGAAATTGTTTGCTGTCAATATGAAGCTTGGAGGTTTAATGCTCCAGCAGTTAGAGGACCAGGTATGAAATTTAGAATTATCCAAATGGGACTCTATAATTGCGTGAGCTTGTCAGATGTTCATTCAAGTCAAGTGTATTTTCAAGACCATGCCAAGTTTCAATTTCTCATTCCTTATCCTTATGTTCTCACTACCCACTATCATGTGAAATGCTCCATCAAGACCACACAATTGTGTTATATTCAGCACAATAGAAGTATATTTTTGATGTCAAATAATTTGTAACTTTAACATATGAAAGAATGTGAAGATTGCTCTTTGCTAGAATTGCATTTATTCTGTTTTAAGCAAATCACGTACTCAATAACATTGACAGTGAATTTAACCAACTCCTAAAATTCATTTAGATTGGTTGCTTAAATCAAGTCCTATCATGCAAATTTCTTTTTATAGAGAAATGTTCACCAACTTGGCATATCTTCTAACCATGTTTGCAATGATGATGAGTTTAACTTATTAGTTATCTGTCACCTTTCATTGGGTGAAACATTAATCAGGTGAAACATCACATGTTATGAACCATGGCTATATATCATTTTCATCATAACATAAATAGTTGGTACTTTAAAGATAATTGACATAATGGCAGTACATCAAGCTTTTCTATCCGTATTAATGGCAAAACCAACCAACCAACAGCCTAATCCCAACAGACCATCAACCCGCTTAACTATCCCATTCATCGGAAAGGCATCATACCAAATCAAGAAGATCATGAAAAAGTCAGTCGGCATTGAAACAGTGTTCTCTGGCAACTCAACGCTTAAAGATTTGCTCAGAGCCAGTGGTAAATTGAATCCCTCCAACAACCAAGAACCTAAGGGATGTGTCTACCAAGTTGAGTGCTCCTGTGGAAGTTCTTATATAGGGGAAACAAAGAGACCCCTTGATGTTCGACTCAAAGACCATCAAGAAAAGCCCGGCAATGAAGGAACATCTGTTGAGGCTGAACATCTTGCTATGGGAAGGAAAACAGGACATAAAGTCAACTTTGACAATACCAACATACTGACAATCAATAAGCACATAGATAAAACCAGGAGACTTCATAAAGCTATCCACATCAGATGATATCAGCCTGACCTTAACAGAGATGAAGGTGTTCGTTTATCGCATGCATATGATAAACTTATCAACTTGTAATTATTCATATTCATAAATGTATTTAATAAACAATTTCCAACTTTAAGCATAGTTATATGAACAATGTAGTTTCTATTAATAAAAGACTCCAATACTAGCAATAGTTGCTTATTTAATCTTTTTTAATTCATTTACTTTATTTCAATTATTTTACTTAATCAGCCTGTATGTTATTTTAAGAATTATGTACCTCTTATTGTACCTGTTAAAATTTAATGTAATGTATCAATAAACCATTTATCTCTTGTGTGTTCTTAATAATAAGCATTAATGTATATATAGTTTGCCCATCACTTCTTCTCATTATGTGCCTGAGGACGACGGGGGAAACACGTCGAAACGTTGCATAAAACTTTAACCAGTGATTGTTGTTCCATAAAGCTGTGTCTATATATCGTACTCACAATTGCTAAATGCCATTCAAAGACTTTACAGATTAATTGTTAAACATTCCAAACATCTGAATTCTTGTCTTAAAACATTCAATCAAACAAACAATAAATATCTTTCAGATATAAAGTTACATGTTGGAAAAGTTTGGATGTTTTCAATTTGATTAAAATTTCTACATTATATAATGATAATTACCATAATATCACAATAGTGTGAAACTCTGAGCAATGACAGTATGTTTTTTTTAGGTTCTGTTTTAAATCCTTTGGCAATATTTGGGTATTTTTAAATGAGGCGATATATATTACTCAGCCATATGTAAATCTGCATGTGAAATTTATTGAAATCTATAATGATATTCGAAATAAAATTTTTGTTGTGGACAATAGAATGGAGCATCTAATTTGAATAGTAAATATTACATCTTTAAAATTCAATAGCTGATTCACCTTTATAATCAGGTTACGCCACATGTGAAAAGTTTGTTAACAGACTTCTGAGGTACCGGCAGTTGAAATTTAGACAGCATATATCTCAAGACTCAAATTTCAACTTCTTCAGAAGTCTGTTCATTAGAGCCTTGAGATATGTGCTGTTCAGACATGCATTGTGACCAGATTGAATTTTATTAGCATTTTTATTTATATACTTTTGAATTTCTTTTGTCTTCATTTTTGGAAATGTGGACGGTTTCAGAGTAAATGCACTTGTGTGTACGTCGATGAGATCTTGTTTATGTATGAATTTGATGATAATTTGATGTAACTTATTTTGTGGTTTCACCTTGACTTATGAATATTTTTAAGCTTATTTCAATCTTTATTGAAGTTCATTATTAAGTAACCAAAGACTTTATCATTTCTGACAGCTGGTAGTGGACGTATATTGCCTTGCCTGGCAGGCTATCTTTTATATTTGTGTTTTAGTTTAAGTTTGTATTTCATTTTTATATTTTTTTGTTAATGGCTTTTATTGAAATTCATTATCACTCTGTAAATAGTTATGTATTTATTGGGACCTATATTTAAAAGTTAGGATTGGTTTGTTCTGATCTTACTTTTTCTTTTCTGTACCATACATTTATTTTAGCCTCTGTTGGTCCAGGCCTGTTTCCATGGTGATCCAGATGAAGTAAGATCATTATTATACAAGAAAGAAGACGTGAATTATCAGGTAAATAATGTTTTAAATTCATGTGTTTCATAACAGTCATCTGAACATCTGAAATACCTGCTTGGATGATTGGAATGAGTTTGCCTGTTAAAACCATGTGGTCATTATTTTGGTACCATTTAGGATGAAGAGAAAAGAAGTCCTCTCCATGCTGCAGCTTATTGTGGTGAATCAGAAATCTCAGACCTATTGATATTAAGTGGTGCTAGAGTAAATGCTAAAGATAATAAATGGCTGACTCCTCTTCATAGGGGTTGTGGATCCAAATGTGAGGTAAGATCATCTTGTGTAAAAACACAAGAATGCATTTACGGATGTATTTCAACACCTTTTATTGAAATGTTAGAAGTATCTTGAAAACTGAATTATTTGAAATTTCACCAGACTTGCGATGAATGTTTCGAGACTATTGTATGAGAAAGCTATGCTATCATTATAATAAAATTGGATAGAATGATTGATGATGTATGTCTGTCATTTGATTGATTATTGATTAAGAGATTTTATGCTATTTCTGATTGTTCTCTAGGATGGTGTTGAAACCTTGTTACGTCATAATGCTGATGTCAATGCCAGAGATAAAAATTGGCAAACACCATTACATGTAGCAGCTGCTAACTCTGCTGTCAAATGTGCTGAGTTTATTATTCCTTTAATGACCAATATTAACGTGTCTGATAGGGCTGGCAGAACAAGTCTACATCATGCTGCCTTTAATGGCCACAGAGAGGTATGATACTGTTCACCTCTATTTTGCAGTTTTCAATGGTTTTTTTGTTGTTGAATTACCTGATAGTATCAATTTCATTGACAGCAAATTTTTTTTTAATGATATAGCCTATATTTAGGCCTCCTTTATCTAATTTGGTGGTAAAATTTAACTCCTTAAATGATATGTCAAATCACTATTCAACTCTATTTTTTTAGATATCACGTTTTTCTCCATATTGAAAATTTAGATGACAATAAATTATAACTTATAATTAACTCCTTTCTTTTAGATGGTGGAACTTTTATTGAAAAGTGGGGCTACTATTAATGCCTTTGATAAAAAAGATAGAAGAGCAATACATTGGGCTGCTTACATGGGTCATGAAGATGTGGTGAGGATCCTTGTAGAACATGGTGCTGAATTGAATTGTAGAGATAAAAAGGTTATACCAGTTTACAGAGTTTATTTCTTTGTTTAAAGAATGCATGTCGTTTTTCTAGTATTGTCACGAGGCATAGCATGCCCACTTTTTAATGAAATGCCTCTGTCTCGTAGTACATTAAATGGTGTTTATTCGATATTTTCTATTACAGCTATACACACCACTCCATGCTGCAGCTGCTAGTGGTCAGGTATCTGTGGTATGTTTATTATTAGAACTAGGAGTGGAAGTTGATGCTGTTAATCTGTATGGTAATACAGCTCTGCATGTAGCCTGTTTAAATGGACAAGATCTAGTGGTCAACAAACTTCTTCAATATGATGCTAATGTTAATGCTGTCAATTCTAAAGGATTGGTATGTTATTTATTATTTATAATTGATATTCCTTTAGCGGTATTACTTTTATTCATAATAGGTAATCTGAAAGCATTGGGTAATATCATCTTACCCTCTTGCATTCCTAGTGCTGCCTGTTCTCAGGTTTTCCTGAATGATCCATTAAATAGTTAAGTTTTATTGGTAAACTGATGACAGTGAATATGAACATTTACTGCATTTGTGAAATGGTACAAGTTTTTCAAGGCTATTTGAAGCCTTTGATATTATTGTAATATATTAAAAATACTTTATATTTCAGACACCGATTCATTATGCAGCAGCCTCCACCCATGGTGCTATATGTTTAGAAATATTAGTAACAGAGGGGGCAAACCCTAAATTACAGGTAGTATTTTTATATTGAAGGCAATAATTGATATAAATTTTTCAATGAACTTTTTTTCTAAGTAACTTTTTAAGTATTTTCTGGAAAAAAAAACAAATATATAATCATTACTTTTTATATTCTGCAAATTTACATTCCAAATCTCATGCTAATTAAATTGCCCCTAATTGTAATTTTCAGTCTTTATTGTATAAAAGAAATGATAAGTGTATATTTAAGAGACATCAGAGTAAGTGACTCGACTACAAGCATGGTGTGAAATATACCCTATCCTAATAGAAATTAGTGTGGTTTAAAAACATTTAGCAATTGTTAAGATCATGCCTTACAGTACAATCAATAATGATTTTTTGTTTATTGTGGGAAAACTGGTGAAAACTCAGACGGCATCATATTTGAATTGTTAAAAAGTCTAAAAGAGCCTTGAGGTCAGGGATTAGTTATCCTGAAAATGCTGTGGTATATAGAAGTCTGATGAAATGGCCAAGTGTCATGAAATGTTCTACTGTTTGGGTTATGGCATGTTTAAAAAAAAATTAATTTTTATACGCCCACATGAAATGGGAGACGTATATTGTCGTCACCCATATCCGTAGGTCCGTCCACAATTGCTCGTAAACACTCTACAAGACACAATTCTTGACGGATTTTGACAAAACTTGGTGTGAGTGTTGGTAATCAACCAAGGATGAACCCTATTGAAAATCAGAAGAATCAAAAAATATTTAGTATGATTTATTGCCCTTGTTCTTGAAAAACGTGTTCAATTTTTAGCTCGTAATCATTCTAGAAGGCACAATTATTGAGGGATTTTGATGAAACTTGGTGTGAGTGTTTGTAATCACCCAAGGCTGAACCCTATTGAAAATCAGAGGAATTGAAAAATATTTAGTATGAGTTATTGCTCTTGCTCTTGAAAACTCTTTCAAATTTAACTCTTAAACACTAAAAGGAATGATTCTTGCTGGATTTTTCAAGAACACAGGAAATAACTCATACTCAATATTATTCAGTATCCCCCTAAAGAGATCAAAAGAAGTGTATGACTGAAGGTTGAATATTTCATACTGGTGATTGTTACTGTACTGCTAAATATTTTTATTCAAAATCAAAGCTGCTAGTGGGCGCATATTACTTTGCCTGGCAAGCTATCTTTTATGTAATTACTAATATTAGTTAATTTCCATTTTTATACGCCCACATGAAATGGGGGCGTATATTGCCGTCACCCATGTCAGTCTGTCGGTCCGTCCACAATTGCTCGTAAACACTCTACAAGACACAATTCTTGACAGATTTTGACAAAACTTGGTATGAATGTTCGTAATCACCCAAGGATAAACCCTATTGAAAATCAGAAGAAACGAAAAACATTTAGTATAAGCTATTGCCCTTGTTCTTGAAAACGTGTTCAATTTTTAGCTCGTAAACACTCTAGAAGGGACAATTCTTGATGGATCTTAACAAAACTTGGCATGAGTGTTCGTAATCACCCAAGGATGAACCCTATTGAAAATCTGCAGAATCGAAAAATATTTAGTATGAGTTATTGCCCTTGTTCTTGAAAACGCGTTCAATTTTCAGCTCGTAAACACTCTAGAAGGTGCAATTCTTGACAGATTTAGATGAAACTTGGTGTGAGTGTTTGTAATCACCCAAGGATGAACCCTATTGAAAATCAGAAGAATCGAAAAATATTTAGTATGAGTTATTGCCCTTGTTCTTGAAAACGCGTTCAATTTTTAACTTATAAACACTCTAGAAGGGACAATTCTTGACGGATTTTGACGAAAATTGGCAAGAGTGTTTGTTATCACCCAAGGATAAACCCTATTGAAAATCAGAAAAATCGAAAAATATTTAGTATGAGTTATTGCCCTTGTTCTTCAAAACACGTTCAATTTTTAGCTCGTAAACACATTAGAAGGCACAATTCTTGACAGATTTTGACGAAACTTGGTGTGAGTGTTCGTAATCACCCAAGAATGAACCCTATTGAAAATCAGAAGAGGCGAAATATATTTAGTATGGGTTATTGCCCTTGTTCTTGAAAACGCTTTCAAATTTAGCTCTTAAAGGCATGATTGTTGCTGGATTTTGATTTTGGTTTTCTTATTCAGTCCCGCACTAAATATTGAATATTTGCCTTCTAGAGTGTTCACAAGCTAAAAATTGAACACGTTTTCAAGAACAAGGGCAATAACTCATACTCAATATTATTCAGTATCGCCCTAACGAGTTCAAAAGAAGTGTAGACTTAAGGTTGAATATTTCATACTGGTGATTGTTACTGTACTGATAAATATTTTTATTCTAAATCAAAGCTGCCAGTGGGCGTATATTACCTTGCCTGGCAAGCTATCTTTCATTTTATGCCTCATTTATTACTTCATCAAAGCTGTTGATGACTTAAATGCCTTATTCTTTGTTCATTCAGTAGGCTTGACTTGCAGCATTCCATGTTTTATTTTGGCCTTTTAACATTTGTTTCATTTGCCTGTGATAAATGTTATTCATGGTTTAATGATAGCCATGCCACAATTTTCATAGTTATAATTTTTTTTACATCGAAAAAGCTGAAAACAGGCTCAAGTCTGCTGAAAATATACAAATTTTGTTAAGTATAGCCTTTGAGTTAATTAATTCTTTCTGCATGTTAAAGATAATGTAATATTTTACAGTGTGTGGATGGTAGGACTCCATTACATTTAACATCATTGCATGGTAGATTTACCAGAGCTCAAACCCTATTAGAGCATGGTGAGACATATTTATAATAACTACTTTTATCCTTACATTACCCCAAATGATTTAACATAGCATGTTGATTATTGATGTTGATATAACTTGATTGATTTAATGAGACTAGAATAGCTCAGCTAATTGTTTAATTGCTCACTGCCTTGACCTAGAGACTATTAACTCATTTCCCGTTTATATTTAAACTAGTATCAGACATAATAGGAGATACTCTCCTATAGAAGCACTGGCCAAGGTCACAAGTAGAGACTACAGATTTCCATATGGAGTTTAAAAGCATTTGAAATAAGGAGATAAATTACTCTTTTAGTAGGAGATATAAAAATATGTGTGTGTAAGGAAAGTTAAGATGCACCTAATCAATTTAACAGACTCTCAAAACCCTTAAGATAGACGTTTTGATAACGATAATTGATTTACTAGGTATATTCTTGAAGATATTATTGATATGTTTTGTTCATTTGTGAAGTTTTTGCCTTTTTTAAAATGATTTATTATTTAAAGGAGCTGAAATTGATGCTTGTGATAAAATGGGTAACACATCTCTACATATTGCTGCTCGTTATGGTCATGAATTGTTGATTAATTGTTTGTTAGAGAATGGTGCTGATCCTATGAGGTATGTCATTGAAGGGATTATTAGGATATCAGAAATACACTGAAACTGTGATCATTTACATCAATTAGATCTTGGACATGTTTGAATTCGACGATCTTTCGATGAACGGTTTTTATACGCCCACATTATAATGTGATCGTATATTGTCCGTCCGTCCCCAATAGAGACAACAGTTTTCATCCGATTTAAATGAAATGTGGTGTGAATATTTCATAATGATGAGATCTTTGGAAAAGTTCGAGGTTGGCTATCTTTCGCTGAACAGTTTTTGAGTTATTGTCCTTGACTTAGGAAAAACGCATCAAAATTTGTTTGTGTACACAATAGAGACTACAGTTTTCATCTGATTAAAATGAAAATTGATGTGATCAATCATAATGATGAAATCTTAAGACAAGTTATAATCTTTCTATGAACAGGTTTTATACGCCTACATGAAATGGGGGGCATATATTACTGTCACCCATGTCCGTCCGTCCACAGTTGCTCGTAAACTCTCTACAAGACACAATTCTTGACAGATTTTGACAAAACTTGGTATGAATGTTCGTAATCACCCAAGGATAAACCCTATTGAAAATCAGAAGAATAAAAAAATATTTAGTATAAGTTATTGCCCTTGTTCTTGAAAACGCGTTCAATTTTTAGCTCGTAAACACTCTAGAAGGGACAATTCCTGATGAATTTTAACGAAACTTGGCATGAGTGTTTGTAATCACATAAGGATGAACCCTATAGAAAATCTAAAGAATTGAAAAATGTTTAGTATGAGTTATTGCCCTTGTTATTCAAAACGCGTTCGATTTTCAGCTCGTAAAAACTCTAAAAGGCACAATTCTTGATGGATTTTGACGAAACTTGGCATGAGTGTTTGTTATCAACCAAGGATAAACCCTATTGAAAATCAGAAAAATCGATAAATATTAAGTATGAGTTATTGCCCTTGTTCTTGAAAACACGTTAAATTTTTAGCTCGTAAACACTCTAGAAGTCACAATTCTTGACAGATTTTGACAAAACTTGGTGTGAATGTTCGTAACCACCCAAGGATGAACCCTATTGAAAATCTAAAGAATTGAAAAATGTTTAGTATGAGTTATTGCCCTTGTTATTCAAAACGCGTTCGATTTTCAGCTCGTAAAAACTCTAAAAGGCACAATTCTTGATGGATTTTGACGAAACTTGGCATGAGTGTTTGTTATCAACCAAGGATAAACCCTATTGAAAATCAGAAGAATCGAAAAATATTTAGTATGAGTTATTGCCATTGTTCTTGAAAACTCTTTCAAATTTAGCTCTGAAACACTAAAAGGAATGATTCTTGCTGGATTTTGACAATACTTGATTTTATTATTCAGTCCTGCGCTGAAGATTGAATATTTGCCTAGAGTTTTCATGAGCTAAAGATTGAACACATTTTCAAGAACAAGGGCAATAACTCATACTCAATATTATTCAGTATCGCCCTAAAGAGTTCAAAAGAAGTATATGACTGAAGGTTGAATATTTCATACTGGTGATTGTTACTGTACTGCTAAATATTTTTATTCAAAATCAAAGCTGCCAGTGGGAGTATATTACCTTGCCTGGCAAGCTATCTTTAAGTTATTGTCCTTGACTTAGGAAAAACACATCAAAATTTGATGGCTTGTTAACACGATAGAGGTGACAGTTTATGTCAGAATTTTATTAATTGTGTGTGTTTGATTTAATCAACAATATCTTGCACAAATTAGATTTTTGGTATGATTTGACACAGATTGGTGACTGCCCTTGATATTCTGTAAATGTATCAGGAAAGTGGGCTTATCTTGCTAGGCAACCACTTGTTATTTTCCTGATAGGCGTGGTCACAGTGGAATGTTACCAGTACATGTAGCAGCTTTAAATGGTTATGTAGACTGTGTGAGAAAATTCCATATTGTTTTACCAGATTTAAATATTAATGCTCAAGATGACAATGGTCGTACGTGTTTACATGGATCTGCTTGTAGTGGGTATGTCTTCTTTTTTTGATCAATTACCTTGTACTTCTATTACCTTATAAATATTATAAAACATAAAACTTATTCCTATTCTGATCTTGAATCCAAGACTTCCTCTATTTTTGTATTCCTTACTGGGATCCCTGCTCTAATACTAATCACTGTATTATAGTTCAAATACTATATGTTAATTAAAGTTCCAGTACTGTAGATAATGTAAAGGCATTGCTGGTACTGTTTATGGTCAATTGCATTGCTATTAATTTTTCAGGAAAGTAGATTGTGTGGAATATATATTGCATGAAGGAGCAGATGTCCATATTCAAGATTCATTTGGCAGGCAAGTAGTTTTATGCAGTCAAATTTTATTATGACATTATAAATGGTTCTCAGTCGTCAGTTTGAATCTGGTTTTTCATTTCACTTCCTCCCCCAACGAAAATTACAAGGATTCTTTCACATAGAGAGTCACACAATCTTGTCTAAAAAAGTATTAAAATGGTGAATCATTATCTTCCTTTCCTTTACAGCTCCTACTTGAATGTAAATTCAAACTTAAAAATATTACAGTGAAACCCCTCTTAACTGACAGGCCGTCATACCACTGTAAAATACCGGTTTAGAGGGGTTGCCAGTTTACCCGTATGAGTGGCAAGATAACAGAGTTACATCCCTTTATGACTTAATCCATTATCTGTAGTTATCGCCCTTTATAATGTTGCATGACACATTGATGTTTGTTAGGGCGTTTCATGATTATGATTTAAACAATTCGAGAAAATCAGCTAATTTAACGCAAAATTGAGCTTTGGAAATGACCAAATAACGGTTAGTGATTTATTTTTTCCTTAGATAATTAGTCAGGGCATGTGAACTACTTAAGGTGCTGGTTTAGAGAGACTAATTAACCAAAGATTAACTACTTTGGGACTTGATTTCGATGCCAGATTGTGGTTTGGAAGGGTGCCGGTTTACAGGGGTTTATCTACTATATATTATATAGTGATTCGACTGGGACTTATCAAATGTACCAGTTTACAGAGAAATCCAGTTTATAGAGGATCTGGTTTCACTGTATGTACCATTAAATAGTAACTGGAATAAGCTAATTGCCGATTTTTTTGAGTAATTTTTTTGTGATAAAGTTTTTGAGAAATGGTAGTTTTTCAGCAATCCGCCGTTTTCTCTCAGCTCGGATATTATGAAAATCACGTCGTGTTATCCATAAATTTTATGCTACGGTAACAAATTATTTCAGACAGATTTAAAATCTACATTTATTTCTTTATACTTAATATTTGAACAGAAAAATATTGAGGTTAAAAGGGTGAAAATTTAATTGAGAAATTGCAGGTTTCACCCAAAACAATATTGTGTTACCAAGTTCTTGGCCTAGCAATCTAAACCCATACTAGAGAATTGATTAACATGATGTTAACGGCCATCACTCTATTATTAAATCAACTGCCTGGTTAATTTTGACTACTTGTACAATGGTTGAAGCCAAAATGATACCAGATTTGTTTGCTTATAAAAAGTGAATTTTTAGGTATAAAAACTTAATAAATTGATTGTTCATCTGTTGGATTCAATTGATGGCAATATCGGAAATCGGAATTTGTTCCTTTTACAGTTATATAGGTGTATTTATTCGAGATAGACAGCGTAATTATTTTCATCACATGATCAACACATGTGTAAATGATCAGTTTTCTGAGTTTTAGATTTAAGTCCTAGTGTAGTCATGAATATTAAAAGTTGAAAAAAATTATTTTATTCATGCATTAGAATGAATGTGTTAATTTCTAAGACTTCAAAGCCTCAAACTTATATTTAGTTAAATGTCTGATAAAGTGATTGCTAATAAAGGAATTTATTTATTTATTTTAATCTTGTCGTAAATCCTTTAACATGATTTATAAATAAGCATCAAGAAGTAAGATTGGATCAAAAAGTTGTTTAGATTCTAAGGATGTTTCATATGTTTCAATTTATTGGATTGAATTGGATGAGTATTTCTTACTTGTCTGTTTACTGAATTTATTTCTATTTTAGAACTGCCCTCCATTATGCAGCAGCTAATGTTCATCAACAATGTGTAAATTTATTGCTCAATGCTGATAGTGTAGTTAATATGACAGATATCAAAGGTTGTACACCATTACATTATGCTGCTCCATTTGATTCTGATGCAAGGTATGTGTTATCTACTATCTCTTTGCTCTTCTTTTCAAAATTTTAGATTTGAAAAACAGCAATTCTGTTGCTGAATTCATAGTGATACATATTTTTATTCAATGGGAATATTTTGTTCACAATTAATAAGTCAATAACTAAAAAATGGAATATTTGGTATAGTTTAAACTCATATATTTATATTGTAGAGTTGTAGAGTTGTTATTACGTCATGATGCCCGTCCAGGAATAAAAGATGATGATGGTTTTAATGCTGTTCACTATGCAGCCCTCAAGGGACATAAACTTGCCTTAGAAATGGTAAACATTATATAAATTTACATATAAATTTACATGGACAGGTGTGCCATTTGGGAGGAGAGGGGTGGGGGGGTAAATAGTCTTGAGAAGTAAAAGAAAATCACATAATTCCTTAAAAGAAGGTATCTTAAATTTACAAGTCGTCATTTTAACATTCAAATGCAGATAATTCAGGACACACATGGATTTGAAGGCTCAAATTTCAACAATGAGCTGTGAACACCATTACGGATTAGTTCAGCTACAAAATTTTAGTTTATATGAGACTAATGTATGATTGGTCAAAAAATGGCCTATCTGTGCTTTTAAACTTATTTATATTGCTACTTGTTACATATTGATTTGCCTCAATAAATAACACAAATACAGGAAACATTTACTTTCTTTTTTGCATCATTCTACAATGCAATATGCATACATTATAATTATCAAGAATCATAAAAATTTTACCTGTTTATTCAGTATCATTGATGCTCACGTTTTTTTTTCTCAGTTACTAGATCTTTCAGCTACTAATTTATTAAGAAGTGGTGCTCCATTTTCACCTGGTCATTTGGCTGTAAGTATCAGTTTTATACATGACAATGTTGTATTCGGAGATATGGACCCTTTAATTTTGAAATAACGTTATATATTAGATCAAAGTTTAAGAAAACTATACATAGCTCATTATTTCATAACATGCTTTTTTGACTCAAATTTTGATTGATCACTTTGTAAGTTTCTGTAAACTACTTAATATAAAATCATTATATTATATTTCAGTCGTATAATGGTCATATAGAAGCCCTCCATGCTCTATTAGGTAATATGATGAGCTTAGATGTTAAAGATATCAATGGTACGTTTTGAGCATTATTCTTAATTTGTACTCGTTCATCAGAATGATTGATTAGGGGTATTTTTTTTCAAGTCATTTTATGTTGATGAAAAAAATTTTTTGTATTTTAAAAACTTGTATTTAATTACATTGTAATATTATTACAGGAAGAACAATGTTAGATCTAGCTTGTTGGAGTGGTAATGTAGATTGCGTTGAAATGTTACTGATGCATGGTGCTAAGATATTAGTTCATGATAATATTACAAGACGTACACCTCTTCACTCTGCTGGTAGGTCTAGTTCTTTACTTGATAAAACACTATGATACTTAATATTAACAGTATATCACTTGTATTGTTATATACCCTTACTAGAATTTCACTATATATTATGACTTCTTAATATTGTCTAAAATGGAAAAGACTTCAATAAAAAAGGTGAGCAATATTGATATATGGTTAGCTTCTTAAGTCGTAAACTGTTAGCCATTTAATAGTTGATGTTGAATTATAATATTTTGATTTATTGCAGCTATTAATGGCAATCAGAAATGTATCAATCTATTATTAGAAACAGCTGATGATAGTAATATTGTAGATTGTACTGATGCTTTCGACAGGTAAATATTTATTCTAAATAATCATGTTTGAGAATTTGAAGTATCTATAGTAATTGGTGATTGACCAGGTATTACATTACCATGACATTTTTTGTTTGGACCAATTAATTTTTGTGAGAAAATTGCACCAGTTTTCAACTTTCAAACATTTCTTTTGAAGGTAAACATAGATACCCCTCTTGCCAGAAAATTAAAGTAATATTTCAACATCATACATGTTATATTTGTAGAACACCACTAATGTTGTGTGTAGCTAATGGTCATGTAGATTGTACTATATATTTATTTCGTAATGGCGCTATAGTTAATACTAGAGATATTGAAGGTAGAACAGCTTTACATAGAGGGGTAAGTTAACCTTTTTCACAGAGCTTAGGTCAGAAAATACAGCATTTAAAGGGATTCATATCTTCAGTCAGACATCTGTCACTAATCGTGAAAGACATCATACTGAGAACAGTTAGTAACTTAAGGTCATGTAGTTTTAACTCAAGGCAGTTTATTTTTGCTACACATTACTAAACTGTTTTAATTTTCAGTCTGCTAATGGTCAAGAAGAGTGTGTAGAAGCTTTATTACATCATGGAGCAGATATGACAATAGCTGACATACGTGGACGTACACCTTTACATTTCGCTTCAATGTGTGGTCATGTTAGTCTTCTAGGATCTTTACTTCTTGTAAGATATCTTTCCTCTAACATGATTTTTATTGAAAAAAAATTGAATATTGTATTGTATATTATTCACCTGTTTTAAATATATTTAAAATCAAAAGGTACGAATGGCTATGAAACTTGTAACTTATTATGCTAATGAAATTTTTTGTATTCAATTTTAAGATGGGATCTTCTGAGAGACTAGATGATGTTAAAGGTTTTTCACCTCTTCATTTCGCATCATATAATGGTAGGTATAGTTTCTTTAGATTCGTCCATGACTTAATTTGTGGATTTAATCAAAATGTTTTATTTTCTTGTAAAAATTGATACTCATTTGAAGTTGATGTGCGACAGTATTTTCTCAATAGATTTTCATTATAACCTATTTTAATATGTTTATCAACTATTCTCATAAAGATGAAGTCCTAAATAGGGGAATACTGTGTATTCTTCATAAAGTGTTGTTTGGCAATTGCACCTTAAAATAATGTTTGACTGAATTCTGTTAAATATTCTTTGTTTCAGGTCATGACAATTGTGTAGAAATATTACTAGAACATGAAGTTTATAAAAAATGTGAAGAGAATACCTTTTCACCTTTACATTGCTCTGTGTAAGTTAATATTATGTAATTTTATGGCCCTAACCTTTGGATCGTAGCAACTCTCATATAAAGAGACAAGTTGTATTTGGCCTGTAAGGTGCTAATATCCCAACAAATATCACTTCTGATGAACAGGTAGGGCCAGATTTGTCAGACTTTGAAATGTGAAGAACTATTATTTCCAATGCTTAAGATAAAGAACACAATGCGTTTTTCTTTGATAACCATAGCATGACTGTGTTAATTTTAAGATCTTAGCTAATTTTAGCTTTTTGTTTTTGTAAGATATGATAATTTTATGTATATTTTGTAAGGTACAATAACAAAAATTCTCATTGTTAAAAAATAGTGCATAGAGCAATATAGAATATTTCTATTTTGTCAGGTATGATAATTGTCTATATTTCATAGGATAAATGGTAATGATGTATGTACAGAATTATTAATTGACAGTTTAGGTGATAAAATAATTAATTTACCAGATTCCAAGGGCAGGTAAGTCATGATTAAAATTAAAGATTTACTTTTGCATATTATTTCACCTTTGGTAATATATGGTTGTTATTGCAAAGAAATGCTTTTATTAATACAGAATTACATAAAGATACTGGCACTGAGACTTCCATTTCTAAACATATAATTATGTACATGGAAATTGGGATTGGACTGATTTCATATTAAAAGAAATTTCTTGTCTTCATATCATTGAAATATCAATCTTTGATATTTAGGCTTAAGCTTAGCAGTCAATATTGTATTGTTCCACAGACAATCATTGATTTAACAAACTGAAGTAAGTTGTTTTTATTTTAAAGGACCCCATTACATGCAGCAGCGTTCTCAAATCAGGGAGAATCACTACAGATATTACTGAACAGTAAAGCTGATGTTAATGCAGTAGATTTGGGAGGAAAGTCAGCTATAATGTATGCTTCTGAAAATGGTCATATAGGAGCAGTAGGTAAGTGATAGATTTGTGTAAGTATTGTTTGGGTAATAGTAATCTTAAACTGTGCAGAATAATGAATAACACTGATACTGTCAAATGTTTCATAAAATCTTAAATTGATTCTGTCATATTTGTAAGAACAGTCACCTGTATTTTGGGTGAACCAGCATCTTGATCTGATTATTTTTATTAAAACTATACAAGCCAATCCTCTAGTTTACAAAGTGATCTGTTGGTGTTCACCTTTTGTGTATTTTCTAGAGTTATTATTAGAACATGGAGCCAATATCAGTTTATCAGATTCCAGTGGTAATACAGCTTTACATCATGCTTGTTTTAATGTGAGTTTAGATATTCTCCACTTTAAATACTTTCTTTAGTTTAAAGGGGCATTCTGCTTTCTTCATTTGGTTTTTGTGGTTTGAATCATGAAATACATAAACTGCAATCTTCCAACATATAGAGGAAGATTCCCTTACCTTTCCTTTCCACTTAAAATATCAAAGTATAAATCACAAACAGCTACAAATTTTTAAACAGTTATGTAAGTTTTTTTAATACCTGGGCTGCCGATATATGATTATTAGAAATTAATAACACTACCAATTGTTAATATCCAACCAGCAACAATTTCACAAATGTACCTCCTAAAGTGAAGAGTTGAAGGTCCATAGTTCAAAATACTCTGTCCACCCAAAAAAAAAAAACATGTATATTTAACTCAGCAATTCTAAACTTTTATGTTTAAAATGGTTTCTCTATTGCCAGGTCAATGTATAGAAACTAAACAAAGGACACACATTTGATATCACATATAACAAGCCCAGTTTAAATGTAGATATTAAAACAGAATGTCTCTTTAACATTCAGAACTTACACAGGTTTTACTGTCTTTTAACATCAACTTCTAATTTGCCAAGAAAATGCCAAGATAACAATCTATTTAAAATCCAAGTCATGCTTAATTAGTGAAAGAATGATTGAAAACCTTTGAGTAAAATTATTTAGAACATAATAAACTTGAGCATTGTCTAAATGTTAAGTGGATACTTATTCATTAAGAATTTCTCAATCATGTGACATTTTTAATCTCTTCACCATGAAAAGTTAGTTATTACTTAAAATACCGTTTTCAGAACCATGAAGATATAGCCCTTGTTTTATTAGAAAAAATATCAGATAGTGAAGTTCTTAATATACCAAATTCTAACCTAAAAACGTAAGTTGTTATTTGTATATGTTATCAAATTAGTATAAATTATTCTGTTGCTTGAAGATAGCCAATGCATTCTAGTTGAATTAAGGTTGATTTTTGTATTTTTAGCGAACTGAAGTATTGTGTACATAAATGCTCTAAATATGATTTGATTATGATCGATATTTTGTTCCAGACCTCTCCACATAGCAGCTAAAAATGGCATGGTTCCTGTTGTTCAAGATTTAATAACAAAAGGTGCTAGCTTATTGGCACTAGATGAAAATGGTAAATTGATTTCTATCCCATTATTCACAATAATTCTTTTAGTTTCAAAAAACCATAGGTTTGGTTTGACTGTTTAAACTGTTTTTACCTAATACATAAGGTTTTAAAAAGAAACTTGTAATGTACAAGTTGACAAATGTACAGCAGCAAAATAAATTGTTCAAAAATCAAAGCTTATTATAGTCATCTTTTCCAATTTGTAAAGGGGTTTTGATAATCTGGTTTAGATAATTGGTCAGAGGTTTGGCGTAGGACCAGCTGGTAGAAAGGACACTTGTAAAAATATGTTGTTTCTTTTCTTTTTATTTCTTGTTTCTTTATTTTAGGTCACCCACCGGCATTATCTTGTGCTCCAGATCACCGTGTAGCCAACTGCCTGGCTATAATACTATCTAACATGTCTTTATCAGGTGATTCAACTATATCAAAATTAGTCCGTTTTAACAATAAACCATTAGATTTTGGTAAGTAGTAGTGTTTTATCTCTTTGTATGAAGGTGTCTTGTCAAGAAATCATTAAATAGGAATAAAATTGAATTGAAACAAATACTAACAATCCAAACCACAAAATGAAACCCAAAATCAGCAAACATTGGTAGCAGCTAATGAACTCTTCACATGAGGAAGTTTATCAATTAAGTGGGTAAATATTTTATAATGAAAAGTGGTATCAGGTGTCTAGAAGAGTAAACCTGCGCCACACAATACATAATATTCTTTCTTGTCAGTGTTCATAACTTTAATCCCTTTAATATTTGTTTTCTTTGATTTCCATAAGGCTCAATCAATTGTCAACTGGAAATATTTCTACCAGCAATTATATAAATTTTTTGATCAGACAAATTTGTTGATAAGTTCTTAAGATAGGTATACAAATCAAAGCTGGGTATACGACATTAGATATAATTTGTCTCAGTGTACAAAGGCACTAATATAAGTATCTGTACCAGTGTTTAGATATTACCATAAGAGTATTGTTATTACAGGAGCAACGAAAACCTTAGATAATAGTGACCAAGTTAGTACCGGTAGTCCAGCCGGCAGTGTCAAAGACTATTCTGGATCTCATCAAAGTTCTGATTCGGAATTTTATTGATAAAAACCTCAAACTTAATTTCTAACCTTGACCATCATATTATTACCAATATTTTTCTGATTGGCCTTGCCACATTTTTACTGAATGAATGTTGATAAGATGGGAATACAACTGGAACACATGGATGGTCAGATAAAGATAATTCTGTACATTCAGGGGTATAGTTAAACTTAAACAAAAGCAATAAGCGGTCAGACCTGTATTGTATATTTTTTTTCGCATTCAAACATAGCAAAGTGAATTGTTTTGAAATGGCCCCTGCATGTACATAAATATCTAACCATTACACTGATAGCCAACATTATAAATGTCTATAACATGTTGAACGTATCCATCTTTCTAGGAGAGATTTTTGTTGAAAAAGAATAACAGAATGGCGAAACTTATTTATCTACCTATACCTCGTATGTTACATATTTTCTTATATTTTTATCTTAGTTTTGGATGAAAGCAAGAATATTCCATAGTGCTTTGAGGTATAAAGTATGTCTTTTCATAGTAATCATGGTGGTAGTTATACTTTTAATACCGTCCTTTATCTGGCCATAGTATTCATATTTTTATAGATAACAAAATAACTATATCAGTTTATAAATTATAGTCTTCTTTTACTTCCAATTGTTATCTTTAACTATTTCAATATGTTATTTTAAATGAAATTTTCAATCAGGAGTGTAAATAATGATAGTATCATGTTCACCTCAATGTTTTTCATATATAAGAAATCAAGGATTGAAAAAAGATTTATCCTTAAATGCGATAAGTTTTCTTTTCTTTATACTAATTTTTCCTCAGAGTGCTAAATTAAATACTTAAACACAATTTCTTTAAATATTTAGTATTTAGTATAATATTGTGCCTATTTTATTTCTTGCAATAATGTTTGCAGTAGTAAGAAACTAGCTGTGTTAGACAGTAGCATATCTAAACCTAGAGAATTTATATTGCTTTATATTATTCAATATTTTGTTAGATTTGTTCATTTGTAGCATAATTTCAGTTACATTTACATGTTTTAAAGAATTCCATATTTTTGTCAAAACCAAAAATCACTACAATATGATTCAACTAGTTCAGCTTGATACATTTTCTTCACTTTATTTTGTATATTCATGTAAAAAAACTAAAAATGGTGGCTTACCAGAGGATATAAGTCAGAATATTTTGAATTAATATTACCAACAATAGTCCTTTTAATATATATTTATTATATTTTGTTAAAATACAGTGGCATGGTGACGAAGACATACAGGTGCATTCAACTATATTGTCAGTCAACTAATTGTTTTTTTCATTAACATATTGTACATTTCTAAACAAAAACTAAACTGGAATTGTTTACTGGGTTTTAAGGAAGAAAATGTGATAATGTAAACCATAAAGTTAGATATGTATTCTGTCCATTATCACTTCTTATACCTTATAGATAATAGGCTTTGTTTATGATTAGAAAACTGATTTATCTTCAGATGTTCTAATACCTTAGTTCAACTATGCATTAGTAATTAATCTAGAACAGCCAAAGTCTTGATATTGTGTGAGAAAAGTACTGTTTTGTAGGTGTAAAGATCTGGTAATTACTTACTAATTGCTTTTTCTTAGAAGTTAAGCCAAATGGCACAGTTTAAAAAGCAATTTCATGTGCTTAAATAGTGCTTTCCATGCTTGAGATAGACTTTTACCAGGTTTTTTTGTTTGATTTTTTATAAAAGATTTCTTGTCACCGATTCTGAAATAATGTTAGTAAATTGTTTATGGACACAATGAATTTTGAAAGAAATGTGCAAAATTTATTTAGATACATAAACAAATATGATAGAAAATATTATAAAGGAATTTATTAGAGATATGAATTTATTAGTTAGAAATAGAGATTGTATATAGTATATATTTATAGAGAGATTTATTAACATTCTGTCTTTATGCAATCAAACCACAAGACAACACCAGCCTTTGATGAAAAGGAATACAGTCGTCAAAATAATTGCATTACCAGCTGTATTACAACTTAATTTGAGTTTGAAAATATTGTCAAAACATTGAATCAAATCAAAAAATCAGTACATTGTTTGTCTTCAGATATTAAAGAGTCAACAACTTCTATTAAAAATGCATAATCACAAATGCTTCAGCTGGAAATATTGGCTTTTTTTTTAATGTAATGTTAGTGGTTGGTTTGTAATATTATTGTTATTTGTTAAATTTGAATGTTTGTCCCACATTATGCTGCTCACTATGAAATAAATAATATAGTGTGAATTATAGTGTATACTAAACAATCATATAATAGGAGTGTCATGTCAAATTTTCTCTACAAATCAGCCTTGGATCTTTTTTGTGTCTATTTTATTAATAAATGAAACAGTTTTCTAGTTATTAGGGAAGGTTTTATTTCAAATTCTTCTTTACATAAAATGTTTTATAAACTTGAGTTGTTAACTTCACAGATAAATTTTAACAGTTTTCACATAATTGTCATGTAACATGTAATTTGGTTAATTCAAAAAATGATAATCAAATGGTCACAATTCATTGATCATTTCAACTCGATTTTTTATTAGCTCTATCATCTTCAAGCAAAAAGGTAGAACAGAAATTTTGGTTTTCCTGTCTTCAAAAAAAAAAAATTTTTTATTTGAACCTATAATAAAATGATGGACAGCAATGCAAATTGAGCTGTCTTACAGGACATATGAAAACAAAATCTCACTGTTACATTGGCAATGATTTGTTGACAAGTAGCATGGTTTATGTCATAATGTTAAGTCATATTGTCATTGACCAGTAACATATTGTCAATAAATGATTTGTTGACAAGTAAAATTGTCAAGGACTGATTCGTTCATATCGTCAATGATTGATTTGTTGACAAGTATTATTGTCAAAGACTGATTTGTTAAAGATATTTTTCTATATATATGAATAAGTGAGTGATATGAATGTTTGTAGTATTTATATTAAACACATCCACTTTATATTAACAAAATAAATAATTCTATACAGTCTGTTTCTATATTTTTACAGCAGGTTTGACAACCTCAAGCTATTGTTTTCAAATATATACTATAGCAAATTACTTGACACCAGCTAGATCACATCTATTTAAAGCACAATATTACAAACACCTTTGAGTCAATCAACAGTTCTTAGTTAAAGTTTAAAAAATCACTTTTAGCTTGTACTTTCATATCTCTCTATTGAAACTACCTGGTTAATTGTATTGATCCTTTTCAATAAATGTCACAGTAAAATCATTGGATCATCACCAAATTCAATAGTGCACATCTTCATATACAAAAGATTAATAGAATCCATAGAGAATTGTAGGCTGTAGAGTGAGTACGAGCCAAAAAAGTGAAGAAAAAAAACGAACACGGTATCAGAGTTTTATGCAATATCTCTCAAATAAATTAGTGGATCATCACCAAATTCAATAGTGTACATCTTCATAAAAATAAATGAAAACCATGATTGAACCTAAACTCACACATAAAAATTTAAGTGTTAGGTGGTGATGAGAACATAATCTCATGAAAGCACTGAACTAGGTCACAAAGTAAAGATTTATGATTAAACAAGGTGCAAGTTAAAGGTTAAAATGTTAACTATGGATGTCTCATTTAAGTATTAGAATATAAAAACTGAAGTCTATCTTCATGGTATTAATGATTACTTCATACTAATTACTACTATAAAAACTTATCACAGATCAAGTAAAAACTTCACAAGAATTCTCTCAGTTACAATAAAAGAAAATATATCTTCAAAATTATCTGCCAAGTTTATGCGAACTTAGCATAATAGTTTTCAATGGATAGGTCTAAATCCATGCTATTATCTTCAATAATCCTTCTAGCCTCTTCAACATCATCAGTATTAGTTACACTTAAAAACTTGGTGATTAAATAACTCATAACTTCATTGATAGCATCTGTTTCTTGATAAGTTTCAGAAGGGGGTGTGATATTAGATGCTGTATTGATTGACATATCATTATTATCTGGTGTCTTGTATATCTGAAATGTACAGATGTAAGATAATTACTTTCATGTTGTCTCTTTCTAAAGGAACAGGTTTGCCATCCATTGACAAATCAAATTTCTGAGGAGATTATGCAAAATCAAACCCTGAAAATGGCAAACCATGGCCTTTGTCATTTGATCTGTTGAACTGTTCTTCACCTCTCATAATAGTCAACACAAACTCTAGAACTATGGTCTTACTGGCCAGCTCTATATACTTACACATGTGTAGAAAAATTGATAGAAAACTACACTTACTACTTTTGTACCTTCAGCATGAGAAATCTGCATAATATTCTGCCATTTCTTTCTTTCTGCTGATCTCTGTTCCTATAAATATCAAAAAATAACATTTTATACATTACACATACATACATACATTGCCGACAGTTGAACCAAAGAAAGATCCCATGCTTCACTTTTTCTTGAGACCTTTAAAATATTGTAACTTTCAGTGATGAGATTTTTCGTGATTAATGGATTAAATCCAGTAAACCAGCATTTTCAAGTGAACTAGTCACAGTAACCATATTCCAAACCGAAATTCACTGTAGTTGTTAGTCAGTCTCAAATGTATTTACAGAATCTGAGATAGTCACAAATCTAAAATCAATTAGGTCACACTTTGGTCCCAGAAACTGGCATATTTTAGCTCATTAATAAGTAATAGCATTGACAGCCCCGTTCAAAATTTGAGACTTCAAATCCATGTGTGTCCAGAAATTATCTGCATCAATTTAAGATTTATAGAAAAGACATAATATAGAAATAGTTAAATTCCTGGTTTGAAGTATTTTTAAAGGAATTGTGTGATTTTCATACATTTCTAGTACTTCTGAAGACTATCTACATATATACAAGACTAAAATCAACCCCCTGAAATGGCGAACCTGTCCCTTTAACCAAATATGAACAATCCCATGTCATGCCCCAAACAAAAACTAATAATTAAGACAGAACTTACAAGTGATGGTGGTATCCATGTTTCTCCTCTATCTTTAGCTCTCTGTTGTCTTACATTATCTCTTACTGATTCTATCAATTTCATATGTTCATCTTCTGTCACTGTCAATATTCAACAAATAGTTTGCGAATGTAGCAATCAAATACAAACATGGACACAGTGTCTAAAATTCCCAAGATGTAAATATATCAGACATATTATCAGACAGACAGACAGGGGTGACAACTATATGTACGCCCACATTAATGTGTGGCTATAAAAAATTGAAGATGATATTTACAAAGCATATTTTACACAATCAATCGTAACTAATTAACAATAGACAATTCCTAAATGACTTATGTAATACTAAACTTACAATAACAAGGTACCAAAGAGTCAGTATTAGCTGTGTGGACTCTCTGAAAGGGATGTTGAGTTGACAAATTCAGTTGCAGTGGCACCAGGAGTTCTGGAAAGGTAATCATGCCCTGTTTTTTTTAGCAACAAATTTTAATTTAAAATCCAAAAATGTTTATTCCTAACTTACTGTTAAATTGAACAGTTCTTTCACCATTTGGATGTTTTGTTGTTTTTGTAACTGGCCATGAGTGGGATGCATGGCCTTTAGTATTGCTGGTTACTGTTGAACCTGCATTGTAGTCTGGTCTATAGGATATCATATACTCTATCATAGCTCTTCTATTTTCATATACAACATATTCATTATAGTCGATAGGACTTCCCTACAAAACACATTGTAAATAAGACTTCCCTACAATACAAAAAGGAAATAGGACTTCCCTACAAAACATAAAAGAAATAGGACTTCCCTACATTCATCATAACATTAAGACTTCCCTACAAAACATTCATTATAGTCAATAGGACTTCCCTACAAAACATTTATCATAACATTAAGACTTCCCTACAAAACATTCATTATAGTCAATAGGACTTCCCTACAAAACATTCATCATAACATTAAGACTTCCCTACAAAACATTCATTATAGTCAATAGGACTTCCCTACAAAACATTTATCATAACATTAAGACTTCCCTACAAAATATTCATCATAACATTAAGACTTCCCTACAAAACATTCATGATAGTCAATAGGACTTCCCTACAAAACATTCAATATAGTCAATAGGACTTCCCTACAAAACATTCAATATAGTCAATAGGACAAGACATTTTATCTATGATCAATATAGAAAACAGTTAAATAGAAGTTCACTGAAGACATATTTATTATTATGAATATGACTTATCTACAAAGAATAACTTTTACAGTCAAATAGGGCTTCATTGCAAATAGTAAATAGGGTTTTGATATATTCTCTACGCAGTTTATATAAGTCTAAGACAGTGTTTGTAACTTGCCATGGACATGTGCATTGCATGACAGAAAAATACTTTACATATATCTATAATACTTACTGAAACTGAATCATAATATCTCCATCCATGTGTTATTTCAGTTTTTTCAGGTTCTCGACGTAAATTTGGATCATTAGCACCTGGTGGGTAAATCTGTTGAAGAAAGTGCATTTAACTTTACAACCCTTAAGAAATAGAAGATCTATTATTCTTTAAATGATTCGCTCTTAAAATACATACATTAAATCCAAGTCATTTTTATGTTTGTTCAAATAATGATATACACTGTTTTAAACCATGTTTTAATAGTATATAAATTTTATGAACAAACCTTAGTATCACCTAGAATAACACGACACATCAATATACAATTAATACCTTGATCACTTTCTGTATATTGTACACATTTTCTAGGTGTATCACTGAAATGCATAATTTGAGTTATAATACTACAAAAGAAATCTTTTATGCAATTTTATCACATTCCATTTCTAGTATAGAATAATATATGAATCAGTAAATGGTAAAATACTTTTTTTTAAAAAAATATATGTACACATTTCTAGTTATTGTATCAAACAGCTCTTGGACTTAGACCAAATGAAAACGTGTCCATAATAGATTTCTCATTTTAAAACGGGGCAACAATTAATTCACGTGAAATGTTTAGAACTTTATGGTACAGGTAGCCAAGAAGATAAGAAAAATAAGATAACACTGAACGAACATGAAAGATGTTCTAAATAGTCTTGTAGCTGATGCTGGTAGCTGATTAAATTAGTTAGTCATACAATTTATACCTGAAATAAATTCCTTTACCAAAACAACCCATTCTACTTAATCTTGCATCTAAACCTTCTTCACATAGCCTGTCTTTATCTGCTGGGGTACCATGATATAAATAACGACAGTTTAAACTATAACCTGGCAAACGACTTCGTTCAATCTGATCCTGTTCGCTTTTAAACTTTTCTAATAGATATTTATTCTGTAGTCTCTCCACACTAATTACTTTTAGTCCAGAACTTCTAAAATCATTTTCAATAGCAACATACTCATCGCTTTCTGTAGGTATTTTGACCAGTTCATACATGTGAATTATTCCATGTGGAGAGGTCTTGTTTGTTGTCCAATTTTCTAAAGAACTGTCTAATGTAAAGGCAACTGGAGTTAAATCACTAATTCCAGATGTCGTCTCAGGTCCTTCAGCTCCTAGCACTTGTTCATTGTCATTTTCATCAGAGTTATCAACCCTTGAAGAGTTCATTCTTGGAGATGCAAAATTATGATCTCTTGCCACTGGCTGCACATTTGCAACAGAATTTACATTGTTACGATTTCTGTTCTTTTGAAACTTAGATGGCATTTGATTTGAAGGAATAATTCCCATCCGTATTAGCTCTTGTAGTTCTCTAGCTTGTTCTTCCTCATCAAAGCCAAACAAATCATTGTTAGCACCGTGCAATCTTTCTAAACTGGGTCTCCTAACAGGCATACCTGGTCCTCCAGTACTTGTATGTCCTATGTTTGTTTGAAGTCTTTCCAAACTTGGTCTTCGATCGCTAACTGAAGAGTTAGTAGTACTATGTTTTTCCATCGCAGGTGGTCCACTATTTAACATTGAAATATTTGAAGAAGCTCCTCTGTGAAACAAAAAGCTCCTATTTTCCTCAATCTGAAAAAATAACCATAATGTTTTACATACTAGCGTTCATGACTATCAAATTACAAAAGGAATCCCTGCAGACTTTCGAAAATTAAAAAAATGCACAAGAATCGTATAGTTTTTAACAATTTTAATAATCAGCAAATTATTTGTAATAAAATAAACAGACTCTCTAAAAAGAAAGAGCTGCTCAGTTGATGTAGCAAACTAATCTCTAAAAACAATTTGAGATGATCCTAAAAAGAGAGATATTGAGGCCGTATAGTGCACTTGAACTTTAGCCATACTTTAATTAAAGTCGAGGTTAAGTTAAGACTATAAGTATGCTGTGCTTAATCTTTGATGTAAGTCATACTTCACATTTAACAAAGGAGGACTATTTCAACTAATAACACTGAATTATAGATATTTACCATGTGGAGAAGAGATTTAAAGACAGCTCAAATCTCATGGAAGAACTAGTCAAGAGGGAATTTGCGAAACACTTCAAATTTTTAAAGTCATACAACAATGGCCGTTATTGTAGCAAAATCAGTACGGCGTTTGAAATTGGATGATATGAATTGGGAAATAGAAATGCTAGCAGACGACAACTAACAAGAAGAAAGCACTCATGACAGTCGAAAAATGAAACACAGAGAGAAAAGCTGTAACAATGAATAACTTTTAGGCAGAAAATAATATGGATGTTTTGTTGCAATTGCTTTCAAAGGAGACAACATATCATCTGACATTTTGAATATTCAATCAAATTGTTATATGTAATAACCATGATGGATATTTGTAGTAAAGATCCCACTGAAAAGCATGTGAGTTATGAGAAACATGCGAAATTATTGCTGTTCTATCAAAGTGAATAAGTGGACAGGTCGAACTAATGTGAAGTTTCACAAAGTTTGACTTAACCTAAAGTCTGGTTAGTTCAAACGCAGACTACGGCCCTGGGTTTTACAACAGTTCTGTTAAAGGAATAAACTGATTTAGAAAAGAAATATTTACCCCTTCCTGAGCACTAACAACAAAATCTGGGAAGTTACCACCTATATTCTGTCCCAATCTACCTTCCGATTCCAGTAAACTTAAAGTAAGAACCTTATTTAATTCTTCTTGATATTTAGCTGTAGAAATAGAAGACAAATATTATAAGACATAAATTTCACAGATATACATATACTTAATATATATTTTACTTTTTGTACGGAGGCTCATTAAAGACATACATTAATCGACATATATATGGCCTATGTAGAATAATACTCAGAGTTTACGGGCAATTTGCAAGTCTTAGCCGTCATAGGAACTTATTACAATTTATACCATACTATCTCAAACTAGTCCTCATTCGAAATATCAAATTACAAAGTTGCTGTCTCCCTTACTTTTTGTACGGAGGCTCATTAAAAACATACATTAATCGACATATATATGGCCTATGTAGAATAATACTCAGAGTTTACAGGCAATTTGCAAGTCTTAGCCGTCATAGGAACTTATTACAATTTATACCAAACTATCTCAAACTAGTCCTCATTCGAAATATCAAATCACCAAATTGCTGTCTCCCTTACTTTTTGTACGGAGGCCCATTAAAGACATACACTAATCGACATATACAGTCAAGTAACCTAATTTCGTGGAAACCTATCTTTCGTGGATTTCCGGAAATGATTAATAATTTACATGAGCGACCTTGCGGGACCTCCACATTAGCTTGTTTTGATAAACATGGGTTTCCTCTACAATATCATAAGATATTATAAGACATAAATTTACTCAGATATACATATACTTAATATATATTTTAGGCATTTGTTTCTGTTTGTATTGTTCCATTCAAAAAGGAACCCATTCAAAAATATTACGTGAAACCTTACATAGTTTTATCAAAAGATTTGCCCCAAAACACTCAGAAAAAATTCACAGAAAGTAAGGAGAAAAGAATAGTTTTGATGAGTAAGAGACAGTGTCTTTTAAAATTAAGATGATATTCAACCTTCATTACTCTGTTGTATAATGGCAGCTTGTAGAAAAGTCTCATCATCATCAGGTTGTACAGTTTCTAATTCTGATTCACGCAAGGCTTTAGGCTGTTGTATATCAAATTCATCATCATCATCATCATGAAAGCGTACTATGTCTGGTAAGTCATCATCATTATCTACTATATTTGGCAAACTTGCAAATCTATCATCATCATCAGAATCCATGGACTATTTTCATACCATTATCTAATTGATAATATAGTTGTCTAACATTGTATATAGACTGAAATTATATCAAATATAAAATTTTATACATTCAACAAAGCATAATAAGCCTTTTTATTTTGAACTGTAGGCCTAGGCCTAAAGAACTATTCAAAACCCTAAAACTAACCTAACAAAATGGCAGCTGCTCTCCAACAAAATACAAGAAACAGTCATCTCTAACTTGCCCTAGACTAGTCTTTTTTACTAGCTCCAGGTTTTTGGTATTCACCATGCCACATTATAGTTTCCATACCGTAAGTGTAACATGAGAAGACATTTTAAGAGAGACATTTTTTTTCGGTTAGAGAGTTACTGTAGGTAAATCACACAATTGTTGCTGTAAACTGTGAAGTAGCCTATGTATGACACATTTTCACTTGCCACGTCTTATGTAATCCCTTTTTCTTCGGCAGTAAATATTTAGTGAAATCGTACATCGGAAAGCCGATCCTTCGCGTGGCAAATAGACACTGTGATGATTCACAAGCAAGGTAAATTTTATTTGTACCGATACTTTATCAGAAATTCAGAAAAGGTCATGAATAAAATCCCCACACTTCTGATATGCATATCTGTGTTGTCGATTGTCCATACTTACATTCTATGGAGTTTACTTAGGCTTATCTCTTGTTGATTTTTGAAAACTATATGACAAGTTTCTTGGTATTTCTTACTTTCGGTTTGCAATATTGATAGGTCTAGCCTATGGGTCGAGATCAACTTGGCAGACGATAAGGTTTAGCAGACAAGAGCAAAGATCAAGGCCGCAGACGATAGCCAGCAGACAATAAGAAAATTGAACTTTTTGACTCATCCTCGCGATTCAGCCAATCAACGGCAGCGACACTAGGTAAGTTACCAGGATTCCCCCAAGGCTGAGATCAACTGGGCAGACGATAAGGTTTGCAGACAAAAAACTAAGATCAAGTCCGCAGACGATAGCCAGCAGACAATAAGAAAATTGAACTTTTTGACTCATCCTCGCGATTTAGCCAATCAACGACAGCGACACAAAGAAAATTATCGGGATTCCCTCAAGGGACGTAAATCATGTCATAACAACACATGGTGTCTGCGAACGTAAATTTTCAATAAATAACTGAATATAGAAGTAATTTTATTTGAACAAGATCAGAGAAGCTATGGGAAACGTTTATTATTCATTTATCAGGCAATCACAAGGTAGGTAGATCATCACAGACTCCTGACTTATTCTTTTTCACGATTACACAAGCCTAAGCATCATGCCTACAGACCAAAATTATAATTCCTATGGAGAAATATTATTACAATACGACAAAATAAAACAACTTCAGAACCACCCATATTACTGTTTTGCCACTTTTGAACTAGGATAAATATTAAGATAAATGAATGTTCTTTAGTTTCCACTAAGTGTAGTATCTCGGAATTTCTGCTTTTAATCCAAAAACTCAACCTGGAACACCGCTATTAGGGTAATGTTAAGCAACTATAAGTCACCTTTGTCGACTTCAAAAATACTATTAACCTCGTTTTGCCACTTTTAGACTAGAATAAATATTAAGATAAATGAATATTCTTTAGATTCTACTAAGTGTAGTAGCTAGGAATTTCTGCTTTTAATCCGAAAATTCGAACTGAAACACCCCTATTGGGCTAATGTTAATCAGCTATAAGTCATGTTTGTCGACATCAAAATTACTACTAACCCCGTTTTGCCACTTTTAGACTAGAATAAATATTAAGATAAATGAACATTCTTTAGTTTCCACTAGGTGTAGCATCTTGGAATTTCTGCTTTTAATCCGGAAATTCGAACTGAAACACCCCTATTAGGCTAATGTTAAGCCGCAATAAGTCATCTTTGTCGACTTCAAAAATACTATTAACCTCGTTTTGCCACTTTTAGACTAGGATAAATATTAAGATAAATGAATATTCTTTAGATTCTACTAGGTGTAACAACTCGGAATTTCTGCTTTTAATCCGAAAACTCGACCTTAAATACCCCCATTAAGCTATTTTCCAAAGTTATATATCACATTTGTCGACATGAAACTACTATTAACACCGTTTTGCCACTTTTAGACTGGGATAAATATTAAGATAAATGAATATTATTTAGAGTCTACTACGGGTAGTATCTTGGAATTTCTGCTTTTAATCCGAAAACTCGACCTTGAACACCGCTATTAGGGTAATGTGAAGCAGCTATAAGTCACCTTTGTCGATTTCAAAAATACTTTTAACCTCGTTTTGCCACTTTTAGACTAGAATAAATATTAAGATAAATGAATATTTTTTAGATTCTACTAAGTGTAACATCTCGGAATTTCTGCCTTTTAATCTGAAAACGCGACCTGAAACAGCAATAGGCTAATTTTCACACTTTATATATCATGTTTGTCGACATCAAAACTACTATTAATCCCGTTTTGCCACTTTAAGTGTAGGATAAATATTAAGATAACTGAATATTCTTTGAGTTCTTTTTGGTGTTTTATTATCTTGAATTTCTGCTTTTAATCCGACATCAAAATTATCCTTACCACCGTTTTATCACTTTTAAACTAGAACGATGAAGATAAATGAATATTTTGAAATTCAACGAGGTATTCATCTGATACCTTGACTGCAATGGACCTTTTT
>NW_008707481.1:0-38887 GCF_000327385.1 Lottia gigantea | reverse complement strand
TTAGATGAAATATGGGCAGGGGGGGCCCCAAGGGGGGAAAAAGCCCCCGCCACTTTCCCCCCCCCCCCCCCCCCCCCACCTTCAAATAGAAAATTGTTTGCATCACCAACTGTACCCCACATTATTTTAAACAATATTAGAAAATTAGATTTTTATTACGTTTTTGTCTCAAAACATGTGTCAGAATGATATGTTGCTTGCTGACACATGTTTTGAGATAAGAACGTATAAAAATCTAATGGTTATCAATTCAAGTTACTAGGGAGAATTCTCTCTTTCTGCACATTGAATTCGACCTCGACAGCAGATGTATTCATCTGTTTTTTTCAAAACAATATTATATTCACAAAATTACGAAAAAGATTAGGTAACAGATAGATAGATAGTTTATATAACTCCTCCCCTGAGTTCTGACAAGCCCCCACAAAACAGTCTGCCAGTGTATTGAAAGGACTAGAAGCTGGCATTGCCTTCGCTTATTTGAAATAACATATGACATTTGTTAAAAAGAAATATTATTAAAAAATGTAGGTATCATAATAAAAAAATAACAATAATAATGAAAAACAAAAAACAAACAAACACCAATAAATCAATACAAGAGAATTATAAACCTGTCCATTCCGACATTGAAATAATAATAATATTTTCAAAAAATTTGTAAGAGTCAATTCTTCTCTCTCAACTTCCATACCCATATTAACAAAACACACAGCCTACAAAAAAGAAGAACATAACAACATAAGAAGCAAATCAGAATAACTTTATTCTTCGATAATTTAATATCGATAAACATGATATATATTATATATATTCACTGGGGTAATACTGGTGAAATTTTCGGATTAAAAGCAGAAATTCCAAGATACTACACCCAGTGGAACCTAAAGAATATTCATTTATCTTAATATTTATCCTAGTCTAAAAGTGGCAAAACGAGGTTAAAAGTATTTTTGAAATCGACAAAGGTGACTTATTGCTGCTTAACATTACCCTAATAGGGGTGTTTCAGGTCGAATTTTCGGATTAAAAGCAGAAATTCCGAGCTACTACACTTAGTGGAACCTAAAGAATATTCATTTATTTTAATATTTATCCTAGTCTAAAAGTGGCAAAAAGAGGTTAATAGTATTTTTGAACTCTACAAAGGTGGCTTATAGCTGCTTAACATACCCTAATAGCGGTGTTCCAGGTCGAGTTATCGGATTAAAAGCAGAAATTCCGAGATGTTACACCTAGTGGAACCTAAAGAATATTCATTTATCTTAATATTTATCCTAGTCTAAAAGTGGCAAAACGGGGTTAATGGTACTTTTGATGTCGACAAACGTGACTTATAGCTGCTTAACATTAGCCTAATAGGGGTGTTTCAGGTCGAATTTTCGGATTAAAAGCAGAAATTCCGAGATACTACACCTAGTGGAACCTAAAGAATATTCATTTATCTTAATATTTATTCTAGTTTAAAAGTGGCAAAACGGGGTTAGTAGTAATGTTGATGTCGACAAACACGACTTATAGCTGCTTAACATTAGCCTAATAGGGGTGTTTCAGTTCGAATTTTCGGATTAAAAACAGAAATTCCAAGATGCTACACCTAGTGGAACCTAAAGAATATTCATTTATCTGAATATTTATCCTAGTCTAAAAGTGGAAAACGAGGTAAATAGTATTTTTGAAATCGACAAAGGTGACTTATAGCTGCTTAACATTACCCTAATAGTGGTGTTCCAGGTTGAGTTTTCGGATTAAAAGCAGAAATTCCAAGCCACTACACTTAGTAGAATCTAAAGAATATTTATTTATCTTAATATTTATCCTAGTCTAAAAGTGGCAAAACGAGGTTATTAGTATTTTTGAAGTCGACAAAGGTGACTTATAGCTGATTAACATTACCCTAATAGCGGTGTTTCATGTCGAGTTTTCGGATTAAAATCAGAAATTCGGAGCCACTACACTTAGTAGAATTTAAAGAGATTCATTTATCTTAATATTTATTCTAGTCTAAAAGTGGCAAAACGAGGTTAATAGTAGTTTGGTGTCGACAAATGTGATATATAACTTGTGAAAATTAGCTTAATGGGGTATTTCAGGCCGAGTTTTCGGATTAAAAGCAGAAATTCTGAGATACTACACCTAGTGGAACCTAAAGAATATTCATTTATCTTAATATTTATCCTAGTTTAAAGGTGGCAAAAAGGGGTATATGGTACTTTTGAAGTCGACAAAGGTGACTTATAGCTGCTTAACATTAGCCTAATACGGGTGTTTCAGTTCGAATTTTCGGATTTAAAGCAGAAATTCCGAGCTACTACACTTAGTAGAAACTAAAGAATATTCATTTATCTTAATATTTATCCTAGTCTAAAAGTGGCAAAACGGGGTTAATGGTACTTTTGATGTCGACAAACATGACTTATAGCTGCTTAACATTAACCTAATAGGGGTGTTTCAGTTCGAATTTTCGGATTAAAAGCAGAAATTCGAGCTACTACACTTAGTAGAATCTAAAGAATATTCATTTATCTTAATATTTATCCTAGTCTAAAAGTGGCAAAACGAGGTTAATAGTATTTTTGAAGTCGACAAAGGTGTCTTATAGCTGATTAACATTAATAATAGCGGTGTTTCATGTCGAGTTTTCGGATGAAAAGCAGATATTCCAAGATACTACACCTAGTGGAACCTAAAGAATATTCATTTATCTTAATATTTATTCTAGTCTTAAAGTGGCAAAACGAGGTTAATAGTATTTTTGAAGTCGACGAAAATGACTTATAGCTGCTTAAAGTTAGCCTTATGGGGGAGTCTCTGGTCGAATTTTCGGATTAAAAGCAGAAATTCCGAGCCACTACACTTAGTAGAATCTAAAGAATATTCATTTATCTTAATATTTATCCTAGTCTAAAAGTGGCAAAACGGGGTTAGTAATAATTTTGAAGTCGACAAAGGCGACTTATAGCTGCTTAACATTAGCCTAATAGGGGTGTTTCAGGTCTAATTTTCGGATTAAAAGCAGAAATTCCGAGCCACTACACTTAGTAGAATCTAAAGAATATTCATTTATCTTAATATTTATCCTAGTCTAAAAGTGACAAAACGAGGTTATTAGTATTTTTGAAGTCGACAAAGGTGACTTATAGCTGATTAACATTAATAATAGTGGTGTTTCATGTCGAGTTTTCGGATTAAAAGCAGAAATTCCGAGCCACTACACTTACTAGAATCTAAAGAATATTCATTTATCTTCATATTTATCCTAGTCTAAAAGTGGCAAAACGAGGTTATTAGTATTTTTGAAGTCGACAAAGGTGTCTTATAGCTGATTAACATTAATAATAGCGGTGTTTCATGTCGAGTTTTCGGATGAAAAGCAGATATTCCAAGATACTACACCTAGTGGAACCTAAAGAATATTCATTTATCTTAATATTTATTCTAGTCTTAAAGTGGCAAAACGAGGTTAATAGTATTTTTGAAGTCGACGAAAATGACTTATAGCTGCTTAAAGTTAGCCTTATGGGGGAGTCTCTGGTCGAATTTTCGGATTAAAAGCAGAAATTCCGAGCCACTACACTTAGTAGAATCTAAAGAATATTCATTTATCTTAATATTTATCCTAGTCTAAAAGTGGCAAAACGGGGTTAGTAATAATTTTGAAGTCGACAAAGGTGACTTATAGCTGCTTAACATTACCCTAATAGCGGTGTTCAAGATCGAATTTTCGGATTAAAAGCAAAAATTCCGAGATACTACACTTAGTGGAACCTAAAGAATATTCATTTATCTAAATATTTATTCTAGTCTGAAAGTGGCAAAACGGGGTTAATAGTAGTTTCATGTCGACAAATGTGATATATAACTTGTGAAAATGAGCTTAATGGGGGTATTTCAGGTCGAATTTTCGGATTAAAAGCAGAAATTCCGAGATGTTACACCTAGTAGAATCTAAAGAATATTCATTTATCTTAATATTTATTCTAGTCTAAAAGTGGCAAAACGGGGTTAATAGTAGTTTTGATACCGACGAAAATGACTTATAGCTGCTTAAAGCCTCATGGGGGTGTTTCAGATCGAGTTTTTGGATTAAAAGCAGAAATTCCGAGATACTAAACCTAGTAGAATCTAAAGAATATTCATTTTATCTTAATATTTATCCTAGTTTAAAAGTGGCAAAACAGTAATATGGGTGGTTCTGAAGTTTTTTTCTTTTGTCGTATTGTAATAATATTTCTCCATAGGAATTATAATTTTGCTCTGTAGGCATGATGCTTAGGCTTGTGTAATCGTGAAAAAGAATAAGTCAGGAGTCTGTGATGATCTACCTACCTTGTGATTGCCTGAGAAATGAATAATAAACGTTTCCCATAGCTTCTCTGATCTTGTTCAAATAAAATTACTTCTATATTCAGTTATTTATTGGAAATCTACGTTCGCGGACACCATGTGTTGTTATGACATGATTTACGTCCCTTGAGGGAATCCCGATAATTTTCTTTGAGTCGCTGTCGTTGATTGGCTAGCTTGCGAGGATGAGTCAAAAAGTTCAATTTTCTTATTGTCTGCTGGCTATCGTCTGCGGGCTTGATCTTATTTTTTTGTCTGCAAACCTTATCGTCTGCCCAGTTGATCTCAGCCTTCTTGGGTCTATCATTTCTTACTTCCGGTTTCAATTGCTCTTTCACTAAGTCTTTCCTTCTATAGCTTATATTTTCCCATTCATCCAGTCTTCTCTAATGTCAAAAATGACCGAATTCCATCACTTGAAGTTCTGTCAATACTAATAAAATATGGACAATGTGGAGAAAATATTAAATAGTGTCAACGTGTATACAGTGGTGTAACATAGGCCTATATTCGTGCATATAACTCCGAATTTCGTCAAAATTAAAAAACAGAAAAAAATGGTTTATGTCTTAGATTTTTCCTCAGATATTCTATATAATAATTAAAATTGGTTTAAGATTTGAACGACATGTAGAAGCAAGGAGCACATATAACAAAAACACAAGACGATATTATGGAATATAACACATTTCTTTAATAAGGTTGACACATAACGTTTCAACACAATATACACGTGTCGTCATCAGATGTAATGGCAAGAGAATAATTACAAATCAAGATATATACCAACAAGAAACAATATAGAAATTAAGAGGGACAATATTGTCATACCATACTATCTCACATTAGTCCTAGTCTTAGCCGTCATAGAAACCTTTTGAAATTTATACCATACTATCTCACACTAGTCCCCATTCCAAATATCAAATCACCAAATTGCTGTCTCCCTTACTTTTTGTACGGAGGCCCATTAAAGACATACACTAATCGACATATACAGTCAAGTAACCTAATTTCGTGGAAACCTATTTTTCGTGGATTTCCGGAAATGATTAATAATTTACATGAGCGACCTTGCGCGACCTCCGCAATAGCTTGTTTTGATAAACATGGGTTTTCTCTACAATATCAGCTAGTAGGATGAATCCAGTAGTTTCAAGCAAGGTAAAATGTACTAATGTATACTTTGACAAATATATTTATACAAAAAGGCGGATTTCACTTTTTACCAAACGTCACCATTTTTTATCGGCCGAATTTCCTTATAATCCCAAGCGGTAATCGGAATTCCAAGTGTCGTCTGCTTGAATGTAGTCCAACGAATGAAGTCACGTGATCAACTAGCGGATTCAATGTCAGCAGAAAATTTCTATGGAACACAAAGTGGACCATATTCTTATGTTGTTTCAGTGACTTTTAGCAATAAATCACGCTAGGTATCTTATTTTGTCAGTCACTATTTTTTTTTTAAAATCGTGGTTCTTTGAAGGAATTGTCACTAGTTAGGTCTATAATGAATTGATATTAACAATAAATACTAAGAGAAGTTAATTATACCACCCGGTATCCATACAACGTGTTTTTCTAGACTTATTTATAGATTAAACATTGTACACGAAAATAGGTGACGCATTCTGCCGCCGTTGCCGAGTTGGTTACTCATGAAATATGGGTCAAAGTGAAGGATTCATAAAGAAAATCGAAATAAACCAATTTTAATTATTTTGTAGAATATCTGGGGAAACATCTAAGACATAAAAAAAAATTTGTTTTTTTAACTTTGACGAAATTCGGTGTTGAATCCTTGTATCCACGAAAATAGGTTACACCACTGTATATAATTTACGAGGCTTAGCCGTCATAGGAACTTATTGCAATTCACATCAAACTATCTCACACTAGTCCTCATTCGAAATAGCAAATTACTAAGTTGCTGTCTTGCATACGTTTTGTACGGAGGCCCATTAAAGACATACACTAATCGACATATATATGAGCTATGTAGAATAATGCTCAGAGTTTACGGGCAATTTGTGACGCTTAGCCAACATAGGAACTTATTGCAATTCATACCACCCTATCTCACATTAGTCTTCATTTGAAATATAAATTCACTAAGTTGCTGTCTCCTTAATTTTTTTAATTTTTTTAAATCTCCTTAATCGACATACATATTTCCTATATGAGCATATTACCCAGAGTTTACTGTTGGGTTTAGCTGTTGAATCTAGGGGGGGATTATTTTATTGTAGTCTGAAGCCTTTATTCAAGGGAAGCAATTATTCAAGGGAAGCAATACTTTATTGAAACCGGAAGTTGAGAGTTGTGATCTTCCCTTTTTCATCAGCGTACTTCCTTTGAATAAACCGCAATTGAAATCAGCTTTACTAGTTTCATTCTTTTCCCACAGGTCCATTCTTCAAATACCAAATCTGAACGGAGATCGGTGCAACATTATTGGGGGCTCGTCCGGGAATTGAAGTTTATTGAAGATGGAAGCAGCATCATTGAAGTTTTCGGTATTGGGGAAACTTTACCAATCACCCATCCATAATCTGATTCCACTACTTTTAAGTCTGAAATTGATCGGTGAAGAGGAAGTTAAAGATACAACATGTGTTTCGGCTCAAGAAATACTAAACAGATTTGTATACGAAGAATACAAGAAAGAATGTTTCATAGATACTTTAAAGCATATGGAGTCTATGTTACCCACATTCTACTTGCAACCAAAACAACCTCCTGATCCAGTCAAATCGGAAATAGATGATAAAGTTTGTAAAGTAGAAGAGGTACCAGAAGTTAAAACACCAGTTTACAGAAGATATTTTAAAATAAATGGCCAAATTGGTGGGAAGAATGGTATTGGTTTTATGACACTTGTAAGACAAATACAAAGTGGTGGAAAGAAAGGTTTTTTCAAGCACGGAGATAGTGGATGCAGTTATCCAAGCAATATCACCAACCCTTCAATTAAGACAGTATCTTGAGAGCAGAAATTCACTTTCCTTAAACCAATTGAGGGAATCCTGAGATTCCACTTTAAGGAAAAAACAGCCACAGAGCTATACCAAGAACTTGGTGCTGTTATACAAAAAAGGGGAAGAACCAGTAGAGTTCCTGTTACGTATTTTGGCCTTAAGGCATCTCACAAGAAGTTGGAGAAATGGAGTATGATAACAAACTAGTTCAGAATATGTTTTGCAGAACATTTTACTCTGGGTTACTTGAAGAAACTATACGAAGGAGATGCAGCCTCTTATACAGAAAGTAACAATTACTGACGAAGAAAGTCTTTGAATGGCATTTAGCAATTGTGAGTACGATATATAGACACAACTTTATGGAACAACAATCACTGGTTAAAGTTTTATGCAACGTTTCGACGTGTTCCCCCCGTCGTCCTCAGGCACATAATGAGAAGAAGTGATGGGCAAACTATATATACATTAATGCTTATTATTAAGAACACACAAGAGATAAATGGTTTATTGATTATTGGGGATTATACGAGTGGCAAAGGATCCCTTTCGGACTATCTGGAACACCTTCAGCATTCCAGTCTTTCATGAACAATTGCCTCGAGGGGTTAAGGGACAAGTGTTGTCTCCCTTACCTTGATGACATTTAAGTGTACAGTAAAACCTTTACTGAGCATGTTGAACACATTTGAAACAAGTTTTTAGTCGCCTTCGTGATAAAGGAGTTAAACTTAAGCCAACCAAATGTTTTTTTTTCGACAAGAGATTCGATATTTAGGACACCTTGTTACTTCTAAAGGATATACGATAGACTACAAGGATAAAGATGCAGTGCTTGAACTGAAAAAGAAGATGCCTACCAATGTGGGAGAGATTCGTAAACTTTTAGGTCTTTTATCATACTATCGTAAATTCATACCATATTTTGCCAGAAAAGCCAAGCCATTGTATAACCTGCTAAAGTCGACACATACAGCACCGAAGACAAAACAGAAAACCAAGGGTGGACAACTTTCCTCAGGTACCAAGATTGAATGGACACTAGACCACAAAGATGCTTTAGATAATTTATTGGACTCATAGGTGTCACCGCCAATCATGACATATCCAGTGTTTGGTCGTCCTTTTGCACTACATGTGGACGCTTCTGGGGAAGGACTCGGAGCAATTCTATACCAACAAGGTGATGATGGGCATCAACATGTAGTGGCTTCAGGACCCTAATACCTTCGGAGAAAAACTACAACCTTCATTCTGGAAAGCTAGAGTTTCTAGCTCTTAAATGGGCTGTTCAGGGTTCAGGGACTACTTATACTATTCTCCTAATTTTATAGTTTATAGTGACAACAATCCACTAAGCTACTTAATGACGACGCCACGCCTTGATGCACCTAGATTAAGATGGGTAGCTGAATTGGCAGATTTTAAATTTACTGTGAAGTATAGACCTGGACAACACAGATGCAGACTGTTTGAGCCGAATGCCTCTAGAATTTGACAGATTCCGTGATGATTGTACAGAAGAAATCGATCCTGAACTGGTGTCTATGGCTGTGAAAACAGTAAAGTCTCAATCTTTTGCATGGCTATGTGGAGTGAAACAAGAAGTTCCAGTGTTGGAACCAAATCCCAAAGTGAATCTCAAACTTTCTGTTGATGAACTTAATGAAGCTCAGAATAACGATGAAAATATTTCTGGTGTTAAACAAGCTGTCAAATTTCAGAATTGACAGGCCGACATGTGAAGAAAGAAACGGGTTGTCTAACGAATCTCTACTGCTTTTGAGGGAATACAACTCATTACAAATTGATCCAGATTGGTCTACTCAAGAGAAAACGAAGTATACCAGGGCAAGACACCAAATATCAATTGATTTTACCGCAAAAATGATGAATTCGTCATTGATGAATTGCATTGTAAGATGGGACATCTTGGAAGTGAAAAAGTTATCTCATTGGTACAAGATCGATTTTATTGGCCAAAAATGTCAGCTGAGATTGAACATTTTATTACCAAAAGGTGCACTTGTGTGGAATCAAAGAAGCCTAATCGAAATATTGAAGCTCCACTGAAACCTATTGAAAAAACTCACCCATTTCAATTGGTATCCATAGATTTCCTACATCTCGAAAAGAGCATGGGTGGATTCGAATATATCCTAGTTGTCGTAGACCATTTCACACGCTTTGCTACTGCATACCAAACTACCAATACATCTGGAAAAACAGCTGCAGACAAAATCTTTAACGATTATGTTTTAAAGACCAAGGACGAGAGTTTGAAAACCAGTTATTTCACAGACTGCAAAAGTATGGTGGGGTAGGGCGCTCAAGAACCACACCATATTACCCCGCTGGTAATGGACAATGCGAGCGAATGAACAGAACCCTTTTGTCGATGCTGAGAACCTTGTCCACTAATCATAAAAATGATTGGAAAAGTCACGTCAACAAAATGATGTATGCTTACAACTGAACCAGAAACGAATGAAACCCCAAATTACCAATTGATGTCATTTTCAATCTGAATACTGAAGCAAGTACATCTTACCATGATTATGTGAAGAAATTTACAAAATGTCTTAAGGAAGCATTCCATATTGCAGCAGAAAATGCCAAGAAATCTGGAGCTAAAGCCAAGAAAATACACAATCAGAGACCTAATAGTGCAGTACTAGTGCCAGGAGACAGAGTTATAGTAAGGAACCTAGGTGAACGCGGAGGGCCTGGAAAATTACGCAACTATTGGGAAGATGATGTTCCTACTGTCATCAAACGGATGGCAGAAGATTCTCCAGTATAAATCTTTCAAGCGAAATGGTAAAAATTCGTAGACTTCATCGAAATTTATAACTCCTGTGTAATGATATTCCACCTGATGAAGAGATAATTGAAGGAACCAAAATTGAAAAACCAAACTCTAGAGGACATGTACATCAGGATATAACTTCTACTGAAGCTGAACTGGAATCTGCTAGCGATTTCACAATTATATGGAAGCAAAAATCTACTTTGAATCCAGAAGCTGATGAATTTGTTCCATTTTCAGACAGATACCAACCAATCACCTATAGTGCTGATTCGAACTTTCACCAGAGCAATGAGTCTTTAAGTACAGACTATGATAATGATGATATACCTCCAGCACGTTTCAGACAACCAACGCAGAGACTTACCTATGATAAGGACAAATAAGTACCAATTGGATATATACAAGTTAAAAAAAAAGAAAAATATACCATTTCCATGTTTATGACAATGTATTTAATAAATACTTCCTTATGGTTTTGTTAAATATTTCAATGTTTATTAAGTACTTCAACGTTAAATAAGTGCTTTAAGGTTAAATAAGTACTTTAAGGTTACATGTTGCCATAATAATGCATTATTTGGCCAGGTAGTAATGTAATTTCGGTTTTTCGTCTAATGTTTAACTGATTCAGTCAGTATGTACACCTTGGATTGTGGTACATTAACTATTTAGATAGTTTGAGGATAAGAATCTCATTCAGCCTGATCAAGTGAAGGATTGCATATTATTCTTAATTAGTAGACGTACGTCCTAAAACTCATTCCATTGGTGTTAGGGTGTATTGAGACGAGTCTCAATGAAAGCACTGGCCTAGGTCACAGGGCAATAGATAAGTCTATTAATTATGTGAAAGTTAGTTAGTCATTAGTATGATTTAAGTTGAAAAGACACACACACAAACATACACTGCATGTTATATAATATACTGTATATAACCATGGCACCAGTCCTGAAATAAGTATTCCCTGAAATCTAACTTAGAAATCGATTAATTTATTGATAGATCATGATACATTTGTATTCAGAAATCTATGCTCCTAGGATGAATGGACATTGTTCAATGGTTCAAGTCTACCGTGAAAGAGGAAATTGCTTAGATTTTGATTTCTTTTGTAAGCTACAAACAAGCGTTTTGTGTATACATGAAGTTCCGAGTAATGGCGTTTGACTATTATGGAGGCTTTGGTAGCTGTAGAATCAAATGTCGTTATAAAGGGTATTATCTGGTTATCATGTTGAATGTTGAGTCCATTTGGCCTCACAGTCTGCAGTTGATCGATCCAATAACTTTCGCGTTGTAGACGTCTAAGCTTAGGTTTCATGCTAGGTGATGTAGAAACTGTTTCTATAGGCATGATGAGAAGGTCATCAATGGAATGATCGGGAAGGTTGATTCGCAATTGGTCTATCCTTGCCATGCACTATATCATAGCGATGGCCAATGAATCGCGTTCGAAGCGCATTTTGAGTCTCGCCCACATATTGTACATCGCATTTTTTACAAGAAATTGGGTATATGATATTTTGATCTCCGCAAGAAATTAGGTTATTCATTGCAAACAATTTTCCGTTCTTGTTATTTTTGAAAAAATGGGTAACATGTATGTGTTCGCATGCACGACAAGTAGGACCTCCACAGGGAAATAAACCGAATCCAATAAAAGGTGGAGGGAATTTGAGATTTAATTATTCCAGAAAATGTGTGTTTCGGGTGGAACGAGCTTTTGTATAAAAGTTGGTGGGTATCAGTTTCCTTAAAAAATACTTTAATGTCTAATTTTTTAGAAGAAAGAAAGTTGTTGCCTTTGAACACCGTGGTGTCCAAAAAATCCATGCTGTTTTCGCTGATATTTGCTGTCAATTTCACAGAAGGGTGGTGGTTGTTTAAAATTTCGAAATATTCCCAGAAATGTTCTAGAGTATCGGACCAAATGATAAAAATATCGTCAAGAAACCTTCCATAAAATTACATACTGGTTACGTCCAAAGAAATGAAATACGCGTTTTCGGGAATGTCCAATTTCTTGATTTTTTCAACAAAATCGGTTGTGTCTTTCAGATAAGAAGGGTGTTGGCAGGCTAGTGGCAGTAAAAAGTAATCTATGTATTCTGAAACTCGGTATGATTCTCTAGAACAATCAGAAATGATTGGTCTACCTCTAGGAATTTGGTTGGCAACGGACCACCCAGTTTCGGGATTTTTATGAATTGTCGTTGGCGAGGCTCAGTGGACGCGGAAAGGTAGTCATATTGCTTTTCTGAAATAAATTTCTTTTTTACCAAATTTTGTAGAATATTGTTTATTTCTCGCGCAGTTTCCATAAAAATAGGTGTATCAAGTTGGCGATAGTGATTTTAATTGTTCAACTGTTTATCAATTTCAAAAATGTAGTCATCGCGATTTTGAATGACGCAGCAACTGCCTTTGTCACTTTTCCTGATGATAATGTTTTTGTCATTTTTTAGATTATTGAGGGATTTTCGTTCAAAATTGGTAAGATTGTTTTTCTCATTCACCAAAGGCAAATAAGAAATTTCTTCATATAAATTGTCGCAAATAGTTAAAATATCTTGGTCAATCGCATTATCTGGTGGATTCCAGCCAGATCTATCCGTAAATTTGATTCGTTTACCGAAGCCAAGTTTTTAGCGAAAGTAATAATTCAATTTAAATGTTTAAATGTGAACTTCAGTGACCGACGTCAAAATTTGTCTAGAAGTCTTTCTTCAAGGGGAGAAAGTATTCGTGAACTTAAATTGACAACAGTTTGTCCTAATTTTGGAATATTTCCCCCCGCGTTTAGTTTAAATGGGAGACCCAATTTAAATATACAGATTTGGCAGTGGGGGCCGTCCAGTGGACGAGATCTAAATAGTTTACCTCGATCATTCCATTGAATCGCGGCAAATGGAGATGGCTTATGAAAAAGAAGGTTGTTGAATTTTCGTAAGTTGGCGGCTAAATTTGGTCTCTGGCGTTGGAGGATGGAAGAAACTGGTATCTGGGTGGCGAATACGTTGGCTGATGGGAATTTGGTTTTGGCGAGGGATAACAATTCCAGCATCTGTCTGTGGATGGATTCACGGTGTAATACTTTAGGCAAAAACAAGGAGGCTTGTATATAAGTTCACATGTTATAGTGATGTTCGTCATAAATCATTTAGTAAGAGTTAAAGTAATATCGCCTCTTAGGTGCAGTTATTTACAATTTTTGTAGTTCAATTTTTTTAAAATGTCGAGACGACATTTTGTTTTGTGGGGGAGTGTGTTGGGTTTAGCTATTAAATCTAAGGGGGGATTATTTTATTGTGGTCTGAAGCCTTTATTCAAGGGAAGCAATTATTCAAGGGAAGCAATACTTTATTGAAACCGGAAGTTGACAGTTATCTTCCCTTTTTCATCAGCGTACTTCCTTTGAACATAATGCAACAAAAGTTAACATTTTATTATTTTAATCACATGTCACATTGATGATCATTTCCATGATCATTGTTATCTAGACAAACTCGCCATGTACCCTTTTTCATCAGCGTACTTCCTTTGAATAAACCACAATGAAATCAGCTTACTAGTTTCATTCTTTTCCCACAGGTTCATTTTTCAAATACCAAATCTGTACGGAAGCCCATTAAAGGGATACTACGTCTTAGGATGAACATAAAATTTTAATTTTGCTCAAATTTGGCCAATAACAGTATATATCCATCAGTGGACTTACCTGGTGTCCTAACTATACATCAAAATCCCTCTATAATCCGAGGGGGGCAATTTATCAATGCACCTTGACAGACGATTAAACGTCGGGAAACGGACTTTCATGGAGTATTTTAGATTCGAGATTATTTTTGTTAAAACACACAAGTTATAATACGTTACATTTTTATTGCCGTTTTAGTTTAAACGTATTCGGGTATGTTTTATGGCAAAACGTTGAACAAATACGTCCAAATTAATTTTCTGGGTACGCTGCCTGTGGAAGGCAAGAAGAACAAGATTGCGCTGGCGAAGCTGAGTCATAGATCGTCGTTGTGGTGAGTAAGAGTTGAAAAGCTGCTTCCACACACTGCGGTACTAGAACCGAATGTGGCAACGCTTGCAGCCAGTGGATATAATTTAAGGAAAGCTCGTATAGTTTTTGAAGAACAAGATTGGAGTCCTGCTTTTCTGTATCACCTACAGCATGCTTCCAATCTGTGTAGCCTTCAGTGATGAATTTTTATGCACCCGCAGATGTATTGTGAAACACTCGACATGGAAATCAAAAAGGGGCGTCCCTTGACACTGAATACTCCAGCCATGGAAATCGATCATACCAGCTGTTACTAAAATGGCGACCAGACTTCGCTGGAAATTTTATTCTCGGTTGGAACGTCTTCTTTTCCAATGTCACCTGGTACTCCTGTCTTTTCAGAGCATCTTGGTACTGCATCCGTTGTGTTGCCCGCTGTGGTCAGGCAACAGTGTCAGTCGTAGTAGTGTCGGAACCATCAAGTAATTTGTCTTTTTTGATCAAATATGTATCCATTTTTCCTACTTTTGGTTGTTTGATTCATATGAATACAATTTAGGATAATATATGTCTATTAGTTAGTATTTATAATCAACCAATCAAATCTTTTGAATTTTGAGACGGGACAGATTACAATCCAGTATCAGACCAATAATTTTGTTACCAATGACGCTTTACTGCAGACTTTTATGATTTTCAACAAACTCAATTGTATGAAATTATCTATTCTAATGTAATTAAATTTAAAAAGCTATGATGTCTGGTTTCATCCTCAGCTGAGTATAAACAGAAAGATATTTAAAAACAGTTCTAGGCCTACAGATAGGAATACTTAGTATTTTGTTGAACCATTTCGCATAACGCTGCCCTGAAAGCCATAACCTTATTTTTCGTTACGTATAATCAAAATATAGTAGCTGACTGGTGCACTTACTCCACCATAAAATGCCTGACCAGAATGACCACTGTTTGCTATTCACTCAGACCCAGTTACCTCCCGCTCCTATTGACTCAGGAAAAAGAAAAGGTGTATTTTAAAAAAGTGACCTTGGCTACGGGCCTGCGCGTCCTATCAAAGTTTCGTTTCATAGACTAAAAATGAGAGACATAATGCTGTCTAAAGCCAGACAACTGCTCAAAGAATCAAATGTGAGTGTTTCTGAAGATTTTACTCAAAGAGTGAGATCAATTCGTAAAGGGTTAATACCACATCTCAAAGAGGCCAAGCAGAACAGTGGTAACACCGTGACGCTAAAATCTGATAAACTGATTAACAGAAATGTATAATTTACTTTTGACCTTGAAAAGAAACAATTATTTCAACTCAATCAATAGCAGCCAAATAACAGAAAAACGACACCCGAATATAATAAACGATCTCTTAATATTCTTACTTGGAACATTGAAGGCCTCTCATATAAACTTTCAAAATACGATAGTTTATACACTCTAGTCAAACAATATGATATTGTTGGTTTTGTGGAAACTTTTAAAAAAACTCATGATGAATTTTCATATACTTTCCCGGGATACCACACATTTGATAGTATGAGAACTTGCGACTCAAATAAATCTTCTGGGGGTGTACTTGTGCTTGTCAAGGCGGCTCTGTCCACCTACACAAAACGAATTCTAGTACGTGACACTCTGGAAGAAATGGTATGGCTACACTTCAACACCAAAAAACTTAGCCTGCCTAGAAATACTATTGTAGGTTGTGTTTATGTCCCACCCGTCAACTCAATCTTTTATGATAACAAAGATATAAACTGCAATATTTCCTTGATAGAATCGGCATTATTCTCTATTAAACAAATCTATACTGATATAGATATTATCTTAATGGGAGACATGAATGTCAGAACTGCAATGGGGGTAGACTTCATTGAATGCGACACTGGCACCCATATACCAAGTTTGGAGGCTTGCTATGACATCATGCAAATAAACCATTCTCCGACAGATATGTTACCAACACGACAAAACTGTGACATGCAAACGAATAATTTCTGAAAGCACCTGTTGGATTTGTGTTGCGAAAATAACTTGATAATTCTGAATGGTCGAAACAATCCCGATTCCCAAGGCAATTTCACATATGTATCCACAAGTGGTGCGAGTACAATCGATTATATTATCGTGAGTCCAAATCTTTTCTCTAATATAAGTATGTGTTCCGTCCTTGACACAGATATATCAAAACATTTTCCAGTATTATGTGAACTTATACTGTGTAAGAACATCAAATCATTTACAAAAATTACATCGCCACAAATTGTCAAGTATAAATGGAAACCGAGTTTTGCTGACCAATTTATATTAAACATTAATAGTGCCGAATTCACGTATAAACTAGACGACGTGCTCCAGAAATTCGACGAAGACATGGAATCCTCGATCAAATTTCTAAATGAAGCTCTTTTGTCTACCGGTGATAAGTCGAAAATGAGGAGTTGTATGCAACCAGACTATCGTAAACAGCCACGGTGGTTTGATAATCAACTTGTAAGTCTGAAGAAATCTAATGTGATAGGTTAAATTCATTTCGTATGACAAATAATCAGTATGACCTTGATAGATATCTTGAAGCTAAACTAGCATTTCAGCTAGAATGTTCTACGAAAAAAGAACTGTACCACAAATCAGTACTAGATGAACTGTGTAACGAAACAGATCCGGTTAAATTTTGGACGAATATAAAATACTTCCTTAATACGCCTTGTGAACATACACCCGCCATTGATATTAATGAATGGTGCACTCATTTTACTAATTTATTGAATCCCACTACAGAACAAAATGATACCCTTGTTTCGAATGTGATCAATAGTGAAGAATGTGAAACAAATATAATGTTTTGTGACGAGCTCAACCGTGATATTACACAACAGGAAATATCATGTGCTATATCCAAATTGAAAAGTGGTAAAGCGGCAGGCGAGGACTTAATACCACCAGAATTCTACAAATATGCCTCCGATAAACTGTTACCAGTGCTCCACAAACTTTTCAACATCATATTTGACAGTGGGGTATTCCCAAAGACCTGGTCGACAAGCATCATCCACCCAGTACATAACAAGGGTGACCGTGACACACCCGCAAATTATCGTGAAATCTCCTTAATTGATGTTGTATCAAAATTATTGTGTTCTATTCTAAACAAAAGACTTGTCGAATGGTCCGAGGAACATCAACAACTTGTTGAAGAACAAGCAGGCTTCAGACGTGGCTACTCCACTGTTGATTATATATTTGTTCTTAATTCTATTGTCCAGAAATGCTTATCTAAATCTAAAAACGGGGTCTTATACTGTTGTTTTGTCGATTTTAGTACTATATTTGGTTTAATCCAAAGATCAAAATTATTTTGTTTACTCATCAAAAAGGGCATGCACGGCGGAATGTATAATTTGCTATATGATATGTACAATTGCACCACTTCAAAAGTTAGAGCTAATGGTACTTATTCTACAGAATTTGAATGTGTCTCTGGGGTAAAGCAAGGGTGTATCCTTAGCCCGTGGTTATTTGGAATTTACATAAATGAGCTTGCTCTCATGTTGAGATCTGAATGTAGATCAGGTATATTTATTAATCAATGTATCAAAGATGTTTTTCTCTTGCTTTTCGCCGATGATATCTCCTTGGTTGCAGATACTGTAGGTGAACTCCAGAATAGGCTTGATGTCCTCAATACATATTGTTCAAAATGGAACATGAGAGTTAATCTTGTTAAGACTCAAGTTGTAGTTTTTAAGAACGGGGATGTTTTGTCAAAAAAAGAAAAATGGCACTATCAGGGAAACCAGATTGATGTTGTCAATCATTACAAATATCTAGGTATTATATTTTCAAATAGACTTAAGTGGAATCTTTGTTGTAAAACCCTTTCTCTGCAAGCAACCAAGGCACTTAACTGTATAAAGCTATGCATGTCTAAACTTGGACAGCGTAATGTTAATATTGCATTTAAACTGTTCGATTCTATGGTCAGTCCAATATTATACTATGGAGCAGAAATTTGGGGAACCGAACGGATATAGAAAATGTACTGGTTCTGGTTTTGGTCATGTGTGGATGCATCAGGGTGTAGGGGACGTTACGCAGTTTCTTGCTTGCTTTAGACAACGCATTAGAGATATAAACTTTCAAAACTGGCAGGCTTTTATATCTAAATCCCCTCGCTGTGAATTCTACCATAAGATCAAATCTAGTATATATGCTGAATCTTATTTATCTAGTCCATTATCACATAAACTCCGTTTTTGTCTTGCTAACCTTAGATGTTCAACTCCGCCGCCATAATATTACAAGAGAGGAGCGAATATGCTCAATTTGCAATATAAAGCAATTAGGCGACGAGCTACACTTTATAGCATTCTGTCCTATATACTCCAAGATCTCAGAACAAATTTCTTGCCAACATGGCTAACTAAATACCCTTCCGAGGAAAACGTTGTCAGAATGTTTATGAGCCAAGACCCAAATATATTTCGTTCTCTGTCCATATTTATATGTAAGGCAATGGAAATAAGAACGGAAATCCTAAAGCCTTAGACGTTTCTGATGATTTATTAGTTCTGTATATATATATATATATTTATTGATATTTACCCTTATTTATTTATCTAGTATGTATTTCTTATTATTTAACCGACGCTATGTATATTTCTATATTTACTTACTTTATTTAATTAACATAGCTTTGTTTGGCATTGTATATATCAAAAATCATTGTACTTTAATACTGTAGGCATATTGCCTTAGTCTGAGCTATTAACGCTGTTACTACGCCGTAATCATAGTCGAAAGAGCAAATTCTCGCAAGCAATGGGTTCGAACCTGGATCCAGAGAAGGCATTCAAGGGAAACCTTCTTCCAACATATACAAGAGTTACACGTTGAAGATCCCGAGAAATTTCGTCAATATCATCGCCTAGACAGACAGTCTTTTAAAGATATTTGGGCAATGGTCGACCCTCCCAATTCCAATCAAGAGGATAGAATGCACCCTTTAATTAGCCCGAGTGAAAGGCTGACTGTTGCGCTAAGTTATATGGCTACAGGTAACAGCGTTAATGTATTTTTTGTCACTAACAGGGTGATTAGATAAAATCATGTGAACTTGTGCTTCAAAGCTGTCTGAGAGACCAGGGCAAGTGTCTTATAGAAATTTCCTAGACAAAGTGGGATACTTGTACCAGGTAGATGTATAAGGTCAAGGTCGTAATGCTGTAACCGTAAAATCATACGTCTCGACTTTGACACGACGACCTTAAATGTACTGATGGAAACGTGTGCAATCAAAAACTATAGCATGCATTTCCTTTTCAATTTGTGCATAATTAACTTCTGTGGCACTTAATGATTTCGAAGCGTAGGCCACGGGCTTATCATTTTGGAGCAGTACAGCCCCTAACCCGTACTTCGAGGCATCGACCTGTAAGGTCAAATCCTTATGAGGGTCATAATAAGATAGAATAGGGCCTGGACTTAATCAGTATCTCTTTAACCTTCCGAAAAGCTTCAACTTGAGGTTCTTCCCATGAAAACACAACATCCTTATTCAACAATTTACGTAATGGGCTAGTTACTTCTACCAAATTTTGTGCGAATTTTGAGATGTAGTTAACCATGCCTAGAAAAGGCTAGTCTGCAACTCAGATTTATTTGAAAGGTGAGGCGTTTCTAGAATGGCCTTGATTTTTATTAGGATCTGCTTTAACACCTGATGGATAGGGCGTGACCAAAGTACGTGACCTCAGTGACACCAACTTCCAACTTATCCTCATTGAGTTTGACACCTTTTTGTCTGGTTATTTCTAAAACCTTGCGTAAACTTAAATCATGCTCTTCTCTAGAATGTCGTCAAATATTGCAACAACATTATCAAGTCCTGTATAACACTCATCTATTTTATTTTGAAACAAATCTTGTGAGCAATTAAGACCAAATGGCAACCTCTTAAATCAATATCTGCCATGGGGAGTATTAAATTTAGTTAAGTATGAGGACTGTTCTGAAAGGCTGATGGCCCAGTAACCCGATCGGACATCAAGTTTTGTAAAATAATGTGCATTTGACAACTGGGGGAGAATATCTTCCAACGTTTTCATTGGATAATGTGGAGTTCAGGTCTTTAGGGTCCAGACATACCCTTAATTTGTGATTAGGCTTTTCAACGCCAACAAGTGAATTTACCAATGTGGGGTCGGGGTATCTACTTTACAAATTACGTTCGCTTTCTCTATCCTATCAAGTTCGTCTTTGAGACGGTCTCGTAAGGACACAGGTACACGTCGTGGGGTGAACTACAGGAGGAACATTAGGGTTAATGTGTATCGTAGCTTTCCCTGGAATAAGACAAACACCTTTGAAAATATCAGAATACTCTTTCAATGCTGAACCTTTAGTCATGTGTTCATGAGTACCTGCTGTAGGGTGACTGGGGTCAGGGACATGTGAAGTGTGTGTACTGTAAACTAGCTTTATAAGCTGATAATCTAAGCAAGACTTCATACCTAAAATAGGTGGGGAATTAGTATCTACACAATAAAATTCAACATTACTAGAGATAGATCCTTTTTCACAAGGTAGGGAACAGATACCAAGTGATGGCAGTGGATTGCTATTATATGCAGATAGACTACGTGGTGATTTTCTCAGTGCACCCTTAAACTTAAGATTATCATAAACATTTTTTGGCAAAATATTTTCCTGTGAACCCGTATCTAGCTTGAATTCAATAGGTTTTGCACAAACATTAATAATAGCAAATGCGTGATCGTTCTTAACATTAAACTTATGTTTATCTATTTTTCAACCATAACGTTAAAAATGTCCTGTTTTTATCGTTTTATACAGACAAAGAGGAATTCTAAGGCTTTTAATTGTCTGATGGCCTTTGAACACCAAATAACAGCAGGAATTGACTTAAACTCTTTTATAAGTAGGTTTGCTGTACAACACCCTCGCTTACAGCTGGTGTAATTGTTGATTATCATTGTTGATTGTCAACTCCGTGAAACACTAAAACAAATATTTTCAATGTATATATATAGTTTCTTTATTGACTTTTTGAATCATAAAATTGCCTTGAAATTACAGTCCTGTGCGATCAGTTTCAATCTGGTGATAAACTGCTCAACTGTTTCACATCCTTGGGTTTCGTGTCTGAATTTACATCGTGCAAGTAAAGAGTTCTGTTTTGGTTGGTTGGACGTAAGTAAGAAATTTGTCGAAATGAACGGAAAGTCACCTTCGTTCTTCTGCCATGTATTAAAGATGTCACGGCCTTTTTCGCCAACCCATAGTAGAAGATATGTTATCTTTACCTTAGAATTAGTTCCACATGCTACTTAAACTTTTTCCATGTTTCCACGATATTGGACGAATCCCAGTCCATCGGTGGTTTTAGCACACCGTTTAAGTCCATATTTCCTGTATTTTCTGACACCATGTAACAATGTGCGGGGCAAGGAATGAATAAAAGAACGACGAGTTGTGTTCAACTTTAATGATGTATTGCTCAACACACGTCATATAGGATATAAAGCGGGGCTTAACAAATACAAATCATGGCCTAGGCCTAGTATTAACGGGAGATAACTCTTTAATCGTTAATACTTACAGTTGTATGGATACCCAGTCGTATAATTATCATTTCTTATAGTATTTATCTTTAATATCAATTCATTATAACTAATGACAATTCTTTCAAAGAACAATGATTTGAAAAAAAATAGTGACTGACAAAATAAGATTCCATATAAGCAAAAGCGGAGGTCACACGAGGTCGCACATGAGAATTATTAATCATTTCCGGAGATGCACGAAAAATTGGTTAGCACGAAATTAGGTTATTTGACTGTATACCGTTGACAGTATTTTCTCCTTATTGCCCATATTTTATTATATCACTCAAATGAACAGACCTGACTCAGATCTGGCACACAGATTTAGCAACCCCTTTTGAGATCTGGGTTGCGGTGGATCAGATCTGAACCAGAACTTGGATGCTCAACCGAACAGATATGACCTAGATCTGGCACACAGATCTAGCAGCCCTTTTTCAGATCTGTGCCAGGCCTGGATTAGATCTGAACCAGAACTGGGGTGCTCAACTGAAGAGATATGACCGCGATCCGGCTCCAGATTGGCACACAGATCTAGTTTTTACAAAGGTAAAGAAGATCTGAAAGTTGAAATTCATAAGATCAAAATTGTAGGTACATCAATATCATATTAATGGATACCACCATCACTTGTAAGTTCTATCTTAATTATTAGTTTTTATACGTCCACATGGATATGTGGACGTATATTGCCGTCAACCCTGTCCGTTGGTCAACATTTCTGGTGAACACAATAGAGGCTATAGTTTTCATCCGATTTAAATGAAATTTTGTGTGCTATAATGATAAGTTTGAATTTTACAATTTTTCGATGTATAGTGTTTTAGTTATTGCACTTGACAGTAAAAATGCATAACAATTTGTCGGCAGTTTATGTCCAAATTTTACGAAATTTTGTTTGTTTGATTAAATCAACAATAACACTGATCTCTTCTAACCTGTCGAGGTATATTTATATCAATGGCTGCAAACCTCATGTTGATAGGTGTGACATCCTAAAAAATCTTTTATGGAGGTACTAAAAACTGAAAACAATCATATTTCCAAAGTCTTCCTGTGCTATAGCGAACACTAAAAATATGAAGTATAATATTTTCAGCCTCCCTCCAAAAGTTGTTTTTGGTCTAATATTTTTTGATCATTTTTATGACCATAATAAAAGGGTAAGGGACAAAATACTGGGTTAATAACAGGGCGTACAATGGGCTGATTCTGTAGAGGTGAATTTTGTTACAGATCATAGATGCGATGTGTAGTGCCAGAAAAAAATGAAACGAAACAGTTTTTATTTCTGTCAGATTGCAAAAAAATAAAAAAACCTCATCTGTAAACTGCAAATTCTTACTTGTAAATGTATAATAAAACAGAAGACTATCACAAACTACGCAACAATTTAGCCCCAGTTGGCAATCAATTTTATTATCTTTGGTTATAAAGTTCTCAGAAGAGTACTAACAAATTTTAGCCTTACCTTTTACAGAGAATATTTCATTCAGCTTACAATTATTTTAACTTGTAAACCTAACAATTTCTTTAAAGACATGTAAAAGACTTTTTTAGTGGATCTATCTGAAAATGAGTTAATCTAAGCTAAGCATTATGATAATAAGTCTATTTATATAGCGCCTTTACATACTTTAGAAGAATATTTGTAGCGATTAAACAGCCATATCTTGATTTGAGATTTGAAAGTGGAAAGTGATGGAGATAGTTTAAAGATGGGTTCCCTTATTTTCATCTATGAAAATGAAAATGCTAATACTTATATAAATAAAGAGGAGAGGTGTTCTAATGACTTGGAAAAATACCAGTTTGTCTCACATGTCCATAATTAATTCATAAGTAGCTAAATTGGAAGAGAATTACCAGCAATTCCAATGAGTGACCGATCAAGAAAGGTCAAAAAGTCTTTTTTTTGTTTATCCAGACTGTACATACATGGACATTTATGTTTATATGCAATAAAAACATAATGGTATGATTAAGAATAAATTATTATTTATTAAAAACGCCAACTAATCAAATAGTTTGTTTAATTTGATCTAACAAATAAGGAAACCCATCTTTAATAGTATCAGGTAATTTGTTCTATTAAGAGGCCGCCGTAAAGCTAAAGGACCTGGCTCCAACAGTCTGAAGGTTAACCATTTGTATATCTAGGAGATGTTTTGTTGAAGAACGTAAAGATCGTGGTGGTGTATACATCGACAGTAGATTCTGTAGGTATGCTGGGGATAATTTATGGATGATTTGATAGGCCAATGACAGAATTTTGAAGTCAATTCTTTCTTTTACTGGCAACCATGGAAAGTTGTGAATATTGTATTTTATTAAAAGAATAATACATTTCCCTCCCACCCCCGGTATTTGTTGTTTCCCTTCATTTTCTTATTACATATCTGTGCAAATTTTTTTCAACAGTATGATATCGGTCCCTATGCCCTAAGGCCATCAGCATATTTAGTTGCAACCTGAAGGATTGTTTGGCATAATACATTAACAAGAGTGCTAGCCTTATAGGTTGTGCACATTATAATAATGCACTCTCTTAACAAATATTATTATTCTTGTCTCAATCAATTTAATCTCTATCATTATCAGGACCAGGTGCAAACTTAAGTGTCATTCATGTAGGTTATATTTCATCTCAAAACTTACAGAACTCAGAATCAGTGGCAATGGTATGTTTTGGGATAAGCTACCAGACATAAACTGAAAGTGAAGTCAAAAATGAACTTCACTGCAGAAGGCCGTATTCTATATAAATAAAGCAAAATCCTCATGAATTGTGCATGCTTGTTCTTACTTAATCATCATGATGGTGTTGAATTGCTCTCTCTCTCTCACTCAGCAGCCTAGTGTTCTTCACTTTTTGGTTCTTTTTACGCTCCTAGCTTCTTTTCATTTTCGCTTCGGTTCCAGGCCCGTAGCCTGACCAGTACTCCTGGGGGTGCAATCGAGGGGGGCAATTTAGCAAAGCACCTTGACAGACGATTAAACGTCGACTTTCATGGAGTATTTTAGATTCGGGATTATTTTTGTTAAAACACACAAATTATAATACGTTACATTTTTATTGCCGTTTTAGTTTAAACGTAGTCGGGTATGTTTTATGGCAAAACGTTGAACTAATACGTCCAAGTTAATTTTCTGGGTACGCTGCCTGTGGAAGGCAAGAAGAACAAGATTGCGCTGGTGAAGCTGAGTCATAGATCGTCGTTGTGGTGAGTCAACGCGAGTAAGAGTTGAAAAGCTGCTTCCACACACAGCGGTACTAGAACCGAATGTGGCAACGCTTGCAGCCAGTGCATATAATTTAAGGAAAGCCAATTTCTGCTCGTATAGTTTTTGAAGAACAAGATTGGAGTCCTGCTTTTCTGTATCACCTACAGCATGCTTCCAATCTGTGTAGCCTTCAGTGATGAATTTTTATGCACCCGCAGATGTATTGTGAAACACTCGACATGGAAATCAAAAAGGGGCGTCCCTTGACACTGAATACTCCAGCCATGGAAATCGATCATACCAGCTGTTACTAAAATGGCGACCAGACTTCGCTGGAAATTTTATTCTCGGTTGCTTTGGAACGTCTTCTTTTCCAATGTCACCTGGTAATCCTGTCTTTTCAGAGCATCTTGGTACTGCATCCGTTGTGTTGCCCGCTGTGGTTTTGATACCGGTGTCAGTCGTAGTTAGTGTCGGAACCATCAAGCAATTTGTCTTTTTTGATCAAATATGTATCCATTTTTCCTACGTTTGGTTGTTTGATTCATATGAATACAATTTAGGATAATATATGTCTATTGGTTAGTATTTATAATCAACCAATCAAATCTTTTGAATTTTGAGACGGGACAGATTACAATCCAGTATCAGACCAATAATTTTGTTACCAATGACGCTACGGGCCCGTCCGGTTCTGATAATACGATTCATGTGTCTTCCCGCTTGATGCTTGTTCGCTCGTTTCTTCTGGCCATATGCACATTGGCTATCTAGACATTTGAGAACAAACAGAACTCACTTATCTGCCATAGGTGAGGAATAAAGGTAGGAAATGTGGGCGATTTTCCGCTCTACAGGCCACATTGGCCGAAAATGACAAACACCTAACTTTGCTAAAGAACCTAATAATGCCCAAGTGTTGGGTCTCTTCCGGCAGCTTAGACCCCAAGGAGTTGGAAAAACAGAAAAAACCGAAGTAAAAACGATTACAGAAAAATATTTCCATTTGCAGTTCAAAGGGACTGCTGCACTAAAAGTGCGCACATGCAAATAAATTTTAATTTTAAAAACTTCCAAAGCTACAAAGCTGAAATTTGCTGGCCATATGGACATTGGCTATCTAGAAATTTGAGTTGTTTCGATGTCAATATTAATTTCCTTGCAAAACGATAAAATGTATAATGTTAATTTCAGAAAGTACATTAATTTGTAGAATTGTAACTTGAAGAAAATACATTTGTCACATTGTAAAAGTTCAAATATATATTGGTAATTTGATATTGATTATATTATATGAAATGTTCATTACAAGTTCAATTGTCAATTTGTCACAATGTAGAATTATATAAGCTCGATTATGAAATGACGATGTGTGAAATATTGATTGTATAAAAATGTAGATGTTACATTTTTTAGATACTATCGAGAAATCGGGCAAGTATACAAATTAGTGAGTGGAGCAGCTGAGCTCTTATGAAATTTACGACTATTAAATGGAAGATGGATGAAAATTCTTGGAAACAACACTGAAACTAGAACTGTAAAGAGCTCCAAGTGTGGCAACGAGACATTATCCGATGGATTTCGAGCCTTTTGAAACTTTCAACCTGTTCGCTTTTAATTCCGGTGTGTTTCACCTAAACATTCTCAATTTGTAAATAATAATAGAGAAGGAGAAAAAAAAATTCCGCGTATTGGCGTAAAATTTGTGGTATCAATCTATATGCCAAAGACTGTTGGGAGCTGGGACACTCATCATCAGGTAAATGACTATACGCAGACTGACTTAAATCATATTCTGATAATCTGTGACATTACATTACTTACACCATATAAGTCTGCTACAGTCTGCAACTTAATCTGACATGAACAAACGAGAACTTCTAATTAATCATGTGGAATGCTGATCCTTGGATTACCAACAAGCCCAAATGAAGAATGCATAAAATCAGATAACAATCCCTTCTTTGAAATTTCATTTGAATGCAATAATATTTCATTTTTTGTAACCTCACATGCATTCCGAACATAAACACAACTTCAATGAAAACCAATGTCATCGTTACAGTTTGAACTTAAATTAGAAAGTACGGATGAAACCCAGTCAAGTTCTACTTTCATATCAGATAGTCTTTTCTGTAAATTCGATTGTTCCAACGCCCTAGCTATTCTGCAATGGCGATTTCTGATTTCTTGTCGTATCTTCATTATGTTATGTTTCCTGAAATTGGCCTTGTTTGGGAGTAATCGTTTTTATTTGTGAAAATTGTCTTCAGGAATTTTCGTCAATTTCTCATTTAATAGTCATAAATTTTCGTCATTTCATAATCGAGCTTATATAATTCTACATTGTGACAAATTGACAATTGAACTTGTAATGAACATTTCATATAATATAATCAATATCAAATTACCAATATATATTTGAACTTTTACAATGTGACAAATGTATTTTCTTCAAGTTACAATTCTACAAATTAATGTACTTTCTGAAATTAACATTATACATTTTATCGTTTTGCAAGGAAATTAATATTGACATCGAAACAACTTCATAGCGAATATGAAAATTTTAAAATATGGACGACCGTCTTGGCTTACAAATGAGAAAGGGGCGGGTGAATAAAATTGGAAAGAACTAGAAAAAATATGGTTTTGATAGGCTAATATACTATAGGAAAATGTAATATCAGAATCATTCACATTTTCCTTCTCACTCTTTGTTCTGTTAGAGTAAAATTACGAAATACTATGAAATTCTACTATCTGATATTTCAAAATGAACAGTAACTTAAACAAAGAAAGTCTGTTACTATATTCTACTGTATGAATGACAACGGATTTCCGAAGGCGATTTACTTCTTCGGCTTCGACAAGATCTCGGAATAATCAGCCGTGCCTGGAGTCAAGAGGCTTCTCGAATTTATGGAATAGATCAAAAATAGCTGTTACGTCAAAACCAGGTAAACTATGAGGCGCTAAAGTAAGGAGTACCTAAAGATTTGAGAAATTTCTAACGTCATTAGGTCGTGTTTATTGTGTAACGGGTTCAATGTATTTGGAAAATCTTGGTTGTATTGCCATCATGGTTGTCATATTTGTGAAATTCGGTTTCAGAACGAAGGCGTTTAGTTCAATATTTGTTGGTACTAGATGAACTATAATTTCAGTTGAAAAACATTTTGAAGCTCGAGGCTATTTTCATTGTAAACATGTGGATTATATTATATTTTTACATGTATACTACATTATTGTTATTTTGAAAAACTGATTAGAGAATTGTTTAACCTAACAAATCTGTACATGACTGTACATTGTATAAAATATGTTTCCTAACAAATATGCCGAAAAACCCTTTCCTTTCTACTGAATGTTAGTTATCCGCCTGCTATTTTTTAGATAAGAATTTAATCCTCTTTCTCTGAATTTTTACTCTGTGTGTAGAAGTAATTTGTCCTCGTACTCTGTATAGAGAAGTAATTTGTCCTCTTACTCTGTATAGAGAAGTAATTTGTCCTCTTACTTTATGTGGAGAAGAAAATCATCCTGTTAGTCAATGGAGAGATGTATTTTGTCCTCTTATTCTGTATTGAGAAGTAGTGCTTTTACTCTGTAATTTGTCTTCTTATTCAGTATGCAGAAGTTGTGTGTGGGTATATAGTTTGTCCTCTTTCCCTGGTGTGTCCCCTACTCTATACAGAAAAGTGATTTCACTTGGTAACGAAAAGTGAGTTTTTCTCTGAATGGAGAAGTATTTTGTCCTCTTACTCTGGTAACGGTAGTAATTTGCTACCAGTACCAGACACATCAAATGTTCCCAAAGAAAAATGCAAATTTCCCCACCTTGGGACATGTCTCTGTGGTTGAAAACCTACGCTGCAGGGAAAAGCATAATCTATGTTTGCATCTCTTCCAGTAGTATATCAAATGTTCTTCACGAACAAGGAATATTTGAAGGACAAAGGTCAATTTAACATAAATCGACCCTGCACATTGTTATTGACATTTCATTGCGTTAAAAAAAACAGATTTTTTAGAGAGTTTTTATCCATTGGCTGTTAATTAGTGTAAATATTATGAATGATGACGTTTTAGAATTTTATTAAAGTCGTATAACCTTTATCATAGGTTCATTGAGAGTCACGACAAGACCTGGGGCAATTTCCAAAATCCTAGTGTTGCTATCCCGTCTGGTTCTAAATCTCCTACATTAAACCATAGAGGACAATGACCTGTAGCATTCAATTATATCATGATGGTGGTGATTAAAGGATATCATAAGTTAATACGCTGAAATAATATATTATGAAATGAAGGAAATGTCATTCTAATTTCTTTCATCAATTTTTCTTTCAAAGTGTGATAGCCTACAGATCCCACAATTTAAAAAAACATCGAAAATACTTTGTGTTCTATCGAAAAAAAGACGCTTATGTTTTTTCTGAGCATAAATATCGGGCTTTTTTAATTTTCTTTTTTACCAGATAAAATTATGCTTATTTCTTTTTTTTAAACCACGACATCAACAAAGTTTCTGTGTGATTTATGCACGACGAAAAGACTTTTGTAAATTTGATACATAAGATAAGATAAATCTTTTCTTTTTTCCTTTCGGGAATTCTTGTGTAATGCAAGGCTGACAAAAATACATAGTTTGGACATACGAAACTTATCAAACAAACAATATACAATACAATACAGTTGGGACTAGAAGAAATATCACAGATTGATTTGGCGTTTGTTTAATAAATTAATAGAATATGGAATAAGGTTTGGTACTAAATACCGTTTTCCTGGACGTGGTAAATTGGATTCTGAGTTTAGAAAATGGTTTGGATCGTCAACTATATTTTGAGAGAGCTTCGGAACAGATTCATCATTTAGAATGTTGAGTGAATATGAGGCTAGGTCATTTTTTTTATTACTTTTTACCGGAATTTCAGCAATATGTGAAGGTTGTTTTCGAAGTTGTATTGATGACGAGTTTCCAACCCCGCCTATATTATTACATATATCATACTATATACATTATACTGTCAATAATATACTGTTTGTGTTGACTGTCATTAATCAGATCACTATGACGCAGGCTTCATTAGTCTCATTATTTCATTAGCTATAAGGCCAGTCTGAATTTTTAAATAAGTCAGAAAATTCTTTTGCTCAAATCTATGAAAACTAAAAACCTAAATCTAGAGAAATATGTTAATTGTTAAAAGTTTCTTGCCTTTCTCACCCCAGAAACACAACTAGTTTAAAGGTTTACGTAAACGTTTTAACGTCGCTGTGTTTTTTTGGCTGGTATTGTAAAGTAATGTAGGAATTTCAGCAAAACCAACGCCAAGTTGTAGAGAAATATGTCTCCTATTATTTTATTCTTGAGGTTTCAACTAATACTATCGAAGTGTTACATACTTTGGTGTAAACTAATTCAAAATGATTCCACGGACACATTCATTTGTTTTACTTATTTACCACATGAGAATAGTGTTTATTATAAGATATATGATAATGATATTTATGATATTATATCAGCGTATGTGGCTATATACAACGTATCTGGACCCATTTTGATAATAGGCGATCTAAACAGAAGAAAGGGCGAACAACTAGATTATATTGAACATGACATTTTACCAAATAGTTTAACTGATAGATTAGAAAATGTTTTTGATTATGAGTTTGATGACCCATTACCAAAACGTCTGTCCGAGGATAAAACGGTTAACTGTTTTGGTAGAAAGCTACTACAGTTTTGTAAATCCACTGGCATGCGGATTTATAATGGACGAGTTTAGAGTAGTGAAAATAGTAAAATTACTTTCTTCAACCATTTGGGTCATAGTGTAATAGATTTTCTGTTAATTGATAAACGCAATTTCGATATAGCCGATGATCTACAGATTTTAGATTTCAATGTCTGGTCTGACCATGCACCTTTAGTTTGTTTCATTAAGTGCTCTAAAACTGATTTAATTAATAACTATAAAAATGAACCTAAGATTAAGTATGGATATATTTATAGGTGGAATGAAAATAAAAAGGCCGAGTTAGAAATTGAACTGATAAGTAAGGCCCGTGATCTATATGAAGAATTAAACAAAATTAAAGATGGTGGTATTTCGATTAGTAAAGGTATAGAAAATATCTCTGAATTATTGTCGTCCGTCTTTAATCCCTTCTGTCGAAAAAGAATCAATTATAACAATAAGAAGGGTGCTAAACCTGTAAATGTTATAAAACCCTGGTTCGACGAGAAATGCAGAGATCTGTTCAAAGGGTATCAATTAAGCTTAAGTCATTTCAATAGGCAAAGGACCCCCCCAGAATAGAATAAAATTAGCATTGTATAAGGGCAAATATAAGATATATCAGCGTAGAGTAAAAAGAGCTTTTAATAGATCAGAAGGAAATAGATTGAGCAATATTCGTAAGTCTAACCCAAAGCAGTTTTTCAACCATCCCAATTTCATGATTATTTTAAATACCTTAGCTCAACACCAACAATAGAATTCAATAATGACAGTAATATCACATCACAATGTTTATATCCCGAATTAGATAAGCCTATATCTCAAGCTGAAGTAGCGCGAACCTTGAAAAACCTTAAACACAATAAATCTCCTGGAATTTGATCAATGAATATTTTTCAAAATATAGTGATTTTATGATTCCATATTTATGTACATTGTTAAATTGTAACTTTAATTTTGAAAAGGGGTGCTTTCCGGACGAATGGTCTGAAGCTATCATTGTTCCTGTATATAAGAAAGGTTCTATTAACGATGTACAAAATTATCGAGGTATTTCGTTGGTCAGTTGTTTGTCTAAGATATTTACATGTATTTTGAATAATAGATTGTTAGTATGGTCAGATAAATATGGGTGTATTTCAGACGCCCAGGTTGGATTTAAGCCTGGCTATGGGACGATTGACTCGATCTTTGCTTTACAGGGTTTGATTAATAGATCACTGAGACAAGGGAAAAAACTATTCTGCTGCTTTATCGATTATCACCGCGCATTTGATTTAATCCAAAGACCAAAACTAATATTCAAATTAACTAAATCTGGAATTACTGGTAAAATGCATCAAATAATTTCTTCCATGTATCGAGGCATAAAGTCATGTGTTCGTCAAAATTCAGAATTATCGACATTTTTTCAAAACGACGTCGGTTTAATGCAAGGTGAGCCTCTATCTCCCTTTTTATTCTCGTTATATATAAATGATCTTGAGAATGAGCTCATTGCGAACTCTGGAGAGCCAGCATACATCAAGGAACTTGCAATATTCTTAACATTGTATGCAGACGACACAGCTCTTGTCTCATAAACTATTAATGGATTGCAGGAAAATCTTAACACTTTATACGTATATGCATGTAAATGGTCCATAGATGTGAATGTTGAGAAAACAAAAATGGTTGTATTTAGAAAGGGAATCAAACTCCCGAAACATTGTACATGGTTATATGATAGTAAACCTATAGAAGTTGTGAACAGTTTCAATTACCTGGGGGTGAATTTATTTTATAATGGTAAATTTGTCAAAGCTCAGTTAATAATTTCATCTCAAGGGAGAAAGTGTATGTTTAATATACTTAATATATGTAACAAAAATTCACTAAATATTGAAGCTAAATTAAATGTATTTGATTCCTACGTCTCACCTGTTCTAAATTATGGTTGCGAAATATGGGGTTTTAGAATTTCCAAGAAAATTGAAATGGTTCACACTGATTTTTTAAAATATATATTACATGTAAAAAGATGCACAATGAATTTTATGATGTATGCAGAGTTAGGTAGATTCCCGTTATATATAACACACTATATTCAAATCATCAAATATTGGTTTAAAATTTTGACAAGTGAAAATTGTATTTTACAATGTGTATATGAGGATATGAACGAAAACATTAATACTAGCCCTAACTGGCTTGGAGAAATAAAGAGTCTACTATACTCTTTGGGTCTTGGTTATATATGGCATAATCCGCTTAACCAAACTGTGTATAAAAGCATTAATATTATAACATGTAGACTTAAAGATATATTTCTCCAAGAAATGTTTGCTTGTTTTGAGTCATCCTCCAAATGTTTAATTTATAAAATCTACCATTTCATTTTACATTACAATATTACTTATCCAAATCAATCCCAGATTCTTATCACTATGTTATTTCTAAGTTTAGATTGTCATCTCATATGCTGAATGTTGAAATAGGCAGGTATAGTAAAATCGCAAGAGAAAACCGACTCTGTATCTTATGTGATAAATTATCAATAGAGGACGAATATCATTTTATATTGGAATGTACAAATTATAATGAGTTACGTGAGAAATATATTAAACGTTACTATTAGCACAAACCGTCAATGTTAAAACTAACAGAACTTTTATCAATACAAAATAAAAATCAGCTTTGTAACCTTGCGAGATACTTAATTTGCTCGGTTAGGAAGAGAGACTTACAGATGTTTAATGGTTATTATAACCCTATACTATACTTATCATCATGTTATATATATTGTTATTATTTATATAGTTTATTGTCTCCGTATTGTACATATTGTATATATTTATATATCATGCTGATGAGTCTAAATGGCTCTTTGCAATAAACTTACTTACATTACCAAGCGCCAAAACTACATAAACCTGCTTACATGTCCAAACACCAAAACCAGGTAAAACTGCTTACTAACTTAACAATTATACTGTATACTTACTTTGATAAACCCTTTTAAAAAAAATTTAGTTTGATCAATAAGATACAGAAATATAAATAGCATACTTTAGAAATCTGTTTAATGTACAATGTTTTAAGAATTCACAACGATACTAATGAAGAGTCGATTTCATCCCACTACAATTACAATTTCGTTGCTTTTTGTTTTCTGTTATTTTCGTCTCCATTGGACAAAACATATCAGAAATTGGATTATAGAACCAGATATTATGACCAGTTTACGTCTTTGAACTCTTTGATTCTCTTGCTGTTTTATTTTCGTTTCATATACTTGTATGTCGTAAAATATAAATGACAAATTCTGAATAATTCTGCATAGATGCTCAAAATTTTCGTCCATACATCTCCTGCATCTGTGCAGTATCGTTCCAAGGTTTCTGTCGGGAATTCTGACCCTATCCATTATGGCAGCAAGATCTCTTCATCCTACCAACTACCAACTTAAAACCATCTATTTCGTCTCTAATGTTTTCCGCTTTCGGCAAAGATTACCCTAATCTTTATAATCTAATCGTATTGAGTAACCCACCACCTTATTCAAAATTACACAAATCGTTTAATTCGGTGAAACGTCAGCTTCACGCATTCGCACTACGTAATATTAAATTTGAAGTGTTTGTGTAACGAGAGTGAACGCTAAAAAATAATATATTAGATTACGGTTTTCTAAGTTTTCATTGACGTCGAAGATAATTTTTAAGTACATAGTAATACAGGAATATTGAAATAGCTAGAATCACTGTCAATGACTAAATATTTATTCACCTTCAGGCGATTCCTAGCTTCTAGACGAGAGAAAAAACCTAATAAAATCACAACGCATTTCACAACTTCTATTCGGAATCAAAACAACCCCACGTGATATTCACGTCATTCCCTTTCTTCATATATATCGTGGTATGTTGAGAAAACATCAGACGTTATTTTAAGTTCCATAAATATATCGCATTAACTATTTTTACACACAGACACAAGACAATGGAATCTCGATGCCACAACTGCCTGCAAAACGAAGCAGAAATGAAGAAGCTGAACCGTTTATTTGGTGATTTAAACAACAATGCACCAAGGTGTACAGACTGTATTTTGGCTAACAGTAGTTGTATGTCGAGGAAAGTATCAGGGAGCCAGGAGAGTGTGGAAATGATCAACAACAATCGCGTGACTGAGCTAAAGGATGTACACGCAAATAGTCCGAAAAATAAAAACATTTTGAAGAAAAAACTGAGTGATTTACGTGATAGATTTTGTGAAACTAAAAAAGTTGACCGAGTATTGAGATGGGCCGATGAAATCCGAGGAGCGCATCTAGTGACAGTATGTGTTATCAGACCTCGACTAGCCTTTGCTGAACAGCTTTGTTCCTCGCCTATTATACCAAGGTCCATCTTAAAACGCAAATCTTGAACAGAAAACTAGGCTAGAAGTGCTAGGAGGTAAAACTCGGCAGATACTTCAAGTCTTGAGAAAGCCATGTAGAATTCTAAGTGCCAACAGCAACGACGTCCAGGGTAGTATATCAAACAAACCCAACAACACAGCTTTTAGCCAGGTCGGCTATGCTATACCAAAATTTTTTAAAAATATGCCTAGTTTCCGATGTATGTGGTGGATGTGACATGTAAATCAACGTACGTATCATTTCATCTGACAACGCAATTGTTTTTTATGTTCTATAAAATTTGTGATCAATGTTCATTGAAAGAATATCGACATATCTACTTGGTGTTTGCCATGCTGAAATTATTTTGCTGTTTCTTCACCAGAAAATTGCTCGTCTGACGTTTTTGGCTGTATACTCAAGATATAGGCCAGCCTGATTCAACACTTACATACGTGTACATGAATTCTAACAATTGATCATTGTTCAACCGGTGTCTTTATTAACGATCTTCTCTGAAATCAATTCCTTCCAGAGCGTTCGATTTTATGTCTTTTGAATTGTTTTGTATTTGAAATTTGTATTTATTTTGTAATGGATTTTTTCTCATGTGTCAGCGTACACTATATACTTTATTAATTACATATTATATTTGTATATTAAATTTTCATATTTTTTTCAATTTTACTTCTGATATTATATTTTTTCATAAAAGTAATGTGTTTTGCAGTTTATTCCTAGATATATTACGTACCATAGCAAATCTGAATGGAAACATAAAATGAAAACTATGGTACTGTAATTTAAATGTGTCCATTTACGCACTTGTTTCCTTTAGGTTGTCACAACATTTATTCAACCAATGCCATTCTAAAAGCGTTATAGGACTATAGTCTTTGGAAGAAATATGGTAGTCTTGGTGATGATCCAGTGAGTTAGATCTTTGCCAACTAACTGGGGATATCAATCCCGGCATAGATTCAGACTTCCAACCCGATTCCCATTATCAGTGATGCAGGTCGGAAGGGTTGACATAAACTGACAGGTAAAAGAAAGTTTTCACTTTAAAAATCGTTGTATAAAAAGCCAAAAAGCTGGTACAGGTTTGAACCCCAACAGCAAACATTTGCTTGAATGCAACGTTATCATGACCACAATGCAGATTATTGAACGCAACTCTCCAAATCGTGCATGCATAAAAACGTGCAAAACGCGATTTTGCAACATTGGTCCAAATGCACGTGCACGAACGCAGACTACAATGGGCACGAACTGTACACCGGTGGCAGCGACGTGACTGGGCGAGGGTGCTCTTTACTTATGAAAGTCGGTTTTGTCTGTTCAGGAACTATGGCAGGGTTCGAGTTTTTCAACGAAGCGGAGAGCGACTGGCGCCAAACTGCTTAACACTTAATGCTCAGTCAGACCTGAAATGGTTTTTGTAGACAATGGAAAAGGGAAACTACTCGTGTGGTTGTAAGAATGGACTCAAGTCGAAATCAAGTTTGAAAATCTTCTTCGGTTCACAGATCGATTGGGCTGGTTTTTCACATAAATTACGGTAAGAAACGGTATATCTTTCATTGCACGATTGATCGAATGTATGAATTCATTAGCCAGCTTTGTATATTTTTAAATATCACGTAGAAGTGTAGATAAATAGGTTACATAGATAAATTATACTTCTAATACTAATGAGTTTGAAAAGAATAAATCTTACAAAGAACATACACATGAAAGCAAACTCAGTGTGCAGACAAAATACCAACAATAGTTTGTCATGAAGTGGTGTAAAATATACTGTAAAATAGGTGTACTTTTGAACAATGGATCAGATGCAAAATAAACTGAATTCTTTAGTTTTTGTTGAATGTTGGACTTCAAACAAAGTGTTGAAATTATATTTAGCTTTGTTTCAGTCGGAGGAAGTATTAGGAAGGTGTGGTATAAGATGACGTACGAGTTTATAAAACTGTCCATTTGATTTCGCAATGACGTTTGACACACGGGTCTTGCCATTAACCATATTACTATTAGAACTACCATACAGGTAGATCTTGGAGTAATGACTCCAAGGGTAGATGTACTAAAAGTAAACATGTATGACGTTATTACTATTAGATTGACGGAAGTGAGATTTCTAAAAAGAGTTCAGTAGGCAAGCAGTATATTTCCAGCAGAGTATTTGACGTAAATCTGACAGGTATATATATTCCAAGTTGAATCTACTACAGTGCATTGTCTTTCTAAATGAGAATTGAATAATGTCTGGCGGTTATCTAATTAATGTATTAAACTATAATTGGCTGTGGCTAAGTGAACCAGTAATATAATTATTTAATATCAATATTTACAATATCATTTAATATCAGTATTGACCATAAAGTATTTGATATCAATATTTACCATATATTAATTGATATCAATATTGACCGTATATATTTAACATCAATATCTTCTATATATTATTGAATATCAATATTTATCATATATTATTTCACATCAATATCTACCATATATTATTTAATATCAATATTTATCATATATTATTTCACATTAATATTTATCATATATCATTGAATATCAATATTTATCATATAATATTGAATATCAATATTCATCATATTATATTGAATATCAATATTCATCATCTATTATTGAATATCAATATTTATCATATATTATTGAATATCAATATTTACCGTATATTATTGAATATCAATATTTATCATATATTATTTCACATAAATTTTTATCATATATTATTGAATATCAATATTTATCATATATTATTTCACATCAATATTTATCATATATTATTTGATATCAATATTTATCATATATATTATTTAATATCAATATCTACCATATATTATTGAATATCAATATCTTACATATATTATTGAATATCAATATTTACCGTATATTATTGAATATCAATATTTATCATATATTATTTAACATCAATATCTTACATATATTACTGAATATCAATATTTATCATATAATATTGAATAACAATATTTATCATATATTATTGAATATCAATATCTAACATATATAATTGAATATCAATATCTAACATATATTATTGAATATCAATATCTAACATATATTATTGAATATCAATATTTATCATATATTATTGAATACCAATATCTAACATATATTATTGAATATCAATATCTAACATATATTATTGAATATCAATATTTATCATATATTATTGAATATCAATATCTAACATATATTATTGAATATCAATATTTACCATATATTATTGAATATCAATATCTAACATATATTATTGAATATCAATATCTAACATATATTATTGAATATCAATATTTATCATATATTATTGAATATCAATATCTTACATATATTACAGAATATCAATATTTATCATATATTATTGAATAACAATATTTATCATATATTATTGAATATCAATATCTAACATATATTATTGAATATCAATATTTATCATATATTATTGAATATCAATATCTTACATATATTACAGAATATCAATATTTATCATATATTATTGAATAACAATATTTATCATATATTATTGAATATCAATATCTTACATATATTACAGAATATCAATATTTATCATATATTATTGAATAACAATATTTATCATATATTATTGAATATCAATATTTATCATATATTATTGAATATCAATATCTAACATATATTATTGAATATCAATATCTAACATATATA
>NW_008707480.1:0-1187 GCF_000327385.1 Lottia gigantea | reverse complement strand
TTGACCAATTAAATAAGGTTAAGACTATGGTCAAGAGATATTTTAATGGGCCAGCTGATATAATTTGTTATCCTGGTCACAATACTCTAGTTTCCACTCCTTACTATTACCCCTTCGTATCTGTTTTTCATTCAACCAAAAAAAATAAGACAATCACGAAACTTCATTATAATTGAGTCGAAATCGTCTGTAAATCAGGTTACTGTAAAATATTTGAAAATGAAATCCATGTCACGTCGACTGCAATAACAAGTCGAAATGGAAATCCCAAATGGAATGAATGTATTGTGTTTGTTCTCAATATGCACAATCAATGACTGACGAATAAAATTGATGAAATTGACATTTAGCCTAGTGTAAATCAATCAGAATGAAAAGGAATATCGATCTGTATTGTTATATCGTATCGATATCTCATTATTTCACTATAAATATCGGAATATAGCCCTGTACCATGACGTGATATAGCCCTTAATTATTCTCAAATAAACCATATCTTTTCTCTAACTATATACTGATAAATAATACTTAGAATCAATTTTCTCAAGTCGTTTGCTTCCTCCTTCTTATCTTCTCTCGTTCCTTCTTGTTTGAACACTACTTCATTCATTTAATAGAAGAGGAAGGCTTGGAGAACATGCTCCTTTATGTATGATTGGCTATTTTTGTTGTTTTATAAACAGTTTTTATTTTCATATAACGCAAAATGGATTAGAGAACTACGGAGCCCCTAAGGCGCAATTGTAAACATATTTATTTATCATTTCGTTTAAACGAAATAATTAATTCGTTTAAACGAAATAACATCATTTATTTCGTTTAAACGAAATAACATTTCGTTTAAACGAAATAATAAATAAATATGTTTACAATTGCGCCTTAGGGCTCCGTAGAGAACAGACTTGTTCGGTTATAAGCTCTTTTATATCAACAATATTCCATGCATAGAAGTCGTAAAGGCATTTACACCAACCCTCTTTCAAATTATTTGACGTATTGGCAATAATTGAGCCTCTAAACTCTGTAGTACCGAATGTACGAATAGATTAGACGGATTTCCAATATTCAAAACAGATTTCGTGAGATCAGCAATTTAGAGATATTATTCGTACAATTAGCAAACGAACAATCCCGCGTGTTAAAGAATGCACACCATCCTATTTAGACTTAATGGAAAACGTGCTANT
>NW_008707479.1:9200-10017 GCF_000327385.1 Lottia gigantea | reverse complement strand
GTGTCTCTATTGCTTCAGTATGAGATGCCAGTGCATTGGGAAGTTTTGAGAAGATTAAGCGTGAGAAAGTTCGCACCTCTCGAACCTGGTACAGAGATGGGATGTCAAAACCGACCGCTGTCAACCCTTCTTAGCCTATGCTGTGTTGTTTCTCCATGCAATGAAATATTTACCAAGCTACAAAATTGCAGTCAGAAAGACAACATCCCTGAAAAGGAGGTCAAATGGTTATCAGCCATACTGAAAGTGAAGATCTTACAGAATGAATAGAACAGTGGCACTGGCAGATATCTATCTGTAGTAAGAAAGGCCTATCTGTCCAGGGCTCTGCACCAGCTGAGATAACATCTCCCAATCATCACACTCATTGCAAAAAAAAAAAGATCATTAAAAACAAATCCAAACTGAAAGTCAAATACATAACAGAGCAATCAAACCAGGCTGCATTAAAGAATTCATCTTTCAAGAATTTAAAATTTTTTTGCGATTACAAAATTATATTAATTTAACAGCAAACTTTCTTTTCAATTTTTTTCAAGTCTAATTCTCTAATTGAACAGCTGATAGACCGGTTTTCCACATGACCGTACACGCTAGATCTCCTTACAAGACAAATTAATCAAGCTCTGAGTTCAACAGGCGCAGTCTTTCAATGGAACCCTTTGCCCAGGGTGCTACCGGCCGTGTCCCTTAATGATCTCTCAACAATTCAATCTAAAATGAAATTTTTTTAGGCTAATGCCTTCATGTGTTGGCAAAATTTCCCTTATTGCACAATGCATTGTAGGCTGCAGAGCCCGTCTTCACTAGCAGCTGC
>NW_008707479.1:8185-9150 GCF_000327385.1 Lottia gigantea | reverse complement strand
AAAATCATAAACAAAAATTGATGCAAACAAAAACCAGACAGCAAAAACCACCGCAGTGCCTTCACTTATTTGCTACGCACCAAAGAAAAGTTGATAAAGACATAAAAAAAATAAAACGCCTCAGAATTATGTTCTTTGGATTTAAAACAAAGAAAGAGAATGAATCAAAACAAATAATTCAGCCTACTTCTTCCTTGAAATAGGTGCCGCATTCCCCACAAAATGACACAGTGTTTTAGGGGTGTGTATAATCTTATTTGCCAGTCATGTTTGACTTAGTTGTTGCTTATATCAAACCTATTTTTAAAACAAATCAAGACTCCACACTTTGACAGTGACTCTGGCAAATTTCATGCTTCTTAAGTTTAACCAGGGACAGCTCTTTAATCTGGTTTCATGTAAAAAAGATCCTAATTTGTGCTAAAAACGTTAGTTTTCTCTTTATTTAGCGAAAAAGAGTGAAATGGGTTAATTTGTTAGTTAATTGTAGTCTGCAGTGTGCTTAGTACGGACTGAGTTATCTTTTCCTGTAACTAGCTCTCAGATTTAAGAGTCAATTAAGGTAGTTTAACGTCATTTCGCCCTCTTTACCACTTCGCCCCTGGGTCTCAGGAAAAAAATAATAAAACTTGCGAATCCCTTAATCATTTGCGATTGCAAACATTTCTAGTTGTTCAAACTACCTTTTCATTTGGTAAAAACCGTCTAAATATCGTCTTAGAGTTGTATCAAGACAAATTTATTTACCTAGGACGAAATGACATTGGGGCGGTTTGGCCTCTAATGAAATTACAATGTATGACAATCGAGAAATGAGCGCCTATTAAGTTGTGATAGTGTGACAATCAAGACTAGCCTCTACTTTCGATTGCCAACAAACATGGCGGACGCAGTCGTGAAATTCATTGTTTACATTCATTAAATTGTGAAAATAAGCAAATTAAAGGCTATTCTTTATAATTCTG
>NW_008707479.1:0-1511 GCF_000327385.1 Lottia gigantea | reverse complement strand
ATATTTTTTCCCGTAGTTCAGGCTAAAGAAAGACAAGTTAAGGTTTAAAATCAGATTGCAGGCCTCGGAGAAACTTAAAAGAATGTGATCAAATGCTCTGATTGCTGAATCAGTAGTTTGATTTAGTTCTATCCTCTTTAAACTGATGCACAGTCGAAATTTCTGACAAAAACCCGCCATTTTGTTATTTCTACTCTATTTGGTCTATTTGATATTCGAGACTAAAGTACAAGAACCATTTATTACTTATTAGACAATCAAGTCTACGAACCTACGTCATTAAATTATAGTCTAAGGGAGGCAACTCCATTGAATGATGTCAATTTTATTTAACGATTTCACAACGTTGAGATCGAGGCGCATGCGCTGTGCGGAAATTGAGGAGTGGTGCCTCATAGCTACAAACTTCCTTACATTTAGTCTTATTAAAACCTCCTCATGCACTGACATCTCATGCTAAAGCAATAAAGACACACCTCAAGGTATCCCCTCAAAAATTAAGACAATTTTTTTTAAAGAATAGAGTTTAATTCCTTTATTTTCACAATTTAATGAATGTAAACAATAAATTTTAAAACTCTGTCCGCCATGTTTGTTTACAAAGGAAACATGATATAGTCTTGATTGTCATAGCATCAATGCCAAATAGACGATGAAGTCTTGATTGTCACACAATGTTAAAAGTGTTTAGGCAAAACCGCCCTATGTCACTTCGTCCATAATAGTAAATTTTTCTTGGTGCGACTCTAAGACAAAATTTAGACAGTTTCTAGCAAATGAAAAAGTAATTTGAACAACTAGAAACGCTTGCAATCGTAAACAATTAAAGAATTCGCATGTTTTAGTATTTTTATTTAAGAAGTTGTCCGAAGTGGTAAGAGGGCGAAATGGCTTAAATAGACCTTTTTTCTAACTCGAATAAAAAAGAGCTAGCGACAAGAAAAGATAACTCAGTCAATACTAAACCGAATCCAGACTACAGTTAAATAATAAATTAATCCATTTCACTCTATTTTGCTTAATGAAGAGAAATCTAACAAATCTACCATAAATTCAGATCTTTAAACATGAAAATAGATTAAAGAGCTGTCCATTGTTAAACTGAAGTAGCATAGAGTCTGCTAGAGTCATTGGTAAAGTGTAGAGTCCTGATTTTCTTCAAAACATTTTTCAGATTAGTGACAACTCAGTCAAACATTACTGGCAAATAAGATTATCAATATCTCTAAACCGCTGTTTTTTTTGTAAGAAAGGAGCTGCTGTTTTGTACAAGAAATCAGGCTAAAATATTTTTTGATTTCATATCTTTTTCTTTGTTTTTGATATCAAACGAACATAATTCTTCACAGTTCTTATTTAAGAGTCTTTACAATTCTTTTTTTAGATGAGGGTAATTTTGCCATGATAGTGGCATGAGCTTACTCTATTTCCTTTTGATAATTGTCAAGGAATCTTAAATGTGCACAGTCTGTAGAACAAAGGGCCTTGTTTTATTGCTCCTACTAAAGAAC
>NW_008707478.1:0-1187 GCF_000327385.1 Lottia gigantea | reverse complement strand
AAGAAGAAGATGAAGTTATCTGTTCCAATTTTCCCTCGATAAACTCTTCTAAGTTATCTTTTACACTGCCGGACTTAAGTTTATAGACTTTGATTCCTACCTGTTTTAAAATATCAAATGCGTTTGGGCCCACAGCTCCGGAGATTAGGACTGTTACTCCTTTATTTGCTATAAACTGTGCTGCTTTAATCCCCGCACCCCTGCTCTCATTCTTTGCTGGATTTTCCACAGCAATATCACCTTTGATTTCCCCATCCTCTATATCTGCAATAATAAAATAGGGACATCTTCCAAATACAGAGCTTATTTCAGAATCTAAACCATTTCCTATTGATGTTACAGCCACTTTCATATTTATTCCTCCCTTTTTAGTACTATGTTTTCTATCTTATTTACAATTTTTAATAACCTTTTTGAGGTCTCTGATTCCCCATTCTCAATTAATAAAACATCTTCCAGTTCTTTAGATGCAATATCGATTGGTACATTACCTAACAAAGGTATATTTGTTTTTGATGCTATTTTATTGCCCCCACCACTTCCAAAAATCGGTATCTCAGTTTTACATTCGGGACAGACAAAACCAGACATATTCTCTACGATTCCCAATACTTTAATTTTCAGGTGCTTAGCCATGTTTATGGATTTTTCAACATCGTCTAATGAAACTTCATGCGGTGTTGTGACCATTATTATCCCATCAAAAAAGGGTATTGACTGTAAAATTGTTAAATGCTCATCACCAGTACCAGGAGGACAATCAATTACTAATATGTCAAGATCTCCCCATGATACATCCACCAGGAATTGTCTTATAGCTGCTGTCTTTCTAGGACCTCTCCAGATTATTGGCGAATTCTCTTCCGGTAAAAGCAATTGTACAGATATTACTTTTAAATTTCCCACCTTTACTGGTACGATCCCCTCAGCACTTATTATCAGATCTTTTTTTCCAATTTTTAGCATTCGGGGAACATTGGGGCCATGAATATCTATATCTAAAATACCTGTCCGATAACCTTTTTTTGAGAGGGCTACTGCTAAATTCACTGCTATTGTAGATTTACCTACCCCTCCCTTTCCACTCATAACCGCAATTTTATGCTTTATTTTACTCATTCTCTTTACAATTTCCATATCCTGCTTCATATAAGCTAAATTCTGTTCCTTATTTTCATTCTCTGCAA
>NW_008707477.1:6253-7834 GCF_000327385.1 Lottia gigantea | reverse complement strand
ACAATGATAGCAGTTGAAAATTTTCGATTTTCGAAAATTCGTTCAATAGTTTTTTTTTGCCGTAATTAATCAGAAAATACTATTTCGGTTGTAGTTTGGTGGATTGACTTGAAACTCACTTGGTGTAGACTGCCAGCATAGTGGAATAAAAGCACACATTCAAAAAAGTTTTGTCACTTCCGGTTTCGATGTTAGTACTTCCGGTGGTATCACTTCCGGTGAAATTAAGTTATGTCCAAATAAAATATGCATTATATTACCAGCCTTAATACAAACTTATTTAACAAAAAAAAATCGCACCGGAAGTAACATGTAGGCCGCCATTTTGGTTTGCCTCTTTTTCCAGAAATTGCTATTCAGAGGCCATTTATCATCCGATTTGCATAACTTTTTGTGTCCTACGATACGTTTAATGTCTGTCTACAAAAAATGGGAAGCATAATTTTGATTTTCGGTTTCTCTTTTTTTGTACGAACTGATGTTTTTTTTCAAAGTTTGAAGGCTTATAACTCATGACCTTGACCTTTGATGACCTTTATATTGACTATGGTGATAAGGGCTGTTCTTGACCTTCTCATGACCTTTTGACCTTTGGGGTCAAACAACAACTTTTATAGGGATCTAAATATGGTCAAAATGGCATTTTTGCAGTGCTGTATCCCAAACCCTAATTGATTTAGCGCCATACCACTTTCAGATTATTAATGCACTTAATAAATGAATTCAATTCATGTGGCATTTGATGATGTCAGAGTCACATTAAAGGAAATGTTGCAATTTCCTTAAATCTTTAAATGCGTCTATCAAAGGAACTTGGCCTCGGATGACGCTGATATTTACATTAATGTTTACTATTGACTTCAGCTTTTACATGATGCTACTATTTTTTGTGTCCTACACATGGTTTCGGTTTTATGGGTGTCACTGAAAGTTGACTCTGCATCTTTAAAGCGTCCTCACATGTGCCCTAATAGAGGTAGAGAAATAATTCTGTCGGATTCAAAATGCTGAGATCCTGCGCTTTCCAAAGATATATAACATACGTGCCTTACATGCAAATTCGAAACCCCATTCACTTAACATGGGGTTATTATTAGATAAATCGACTAATTAGATTAACCTGGCTGTCAACCCCAATAGAAATCAAAGTTTAAGTTGTTTTAAAGACACCCCCCTTTTTATATTTCTTTAAAATGTTTTGAGTCCCGTTGCGGTATATAAATAAGCTCTAGGGTGGATTGAACCGTGTTATATTGTAAGTTAAGCTTACGGAAGCACATTAAAGGGATACCTCCACTTAATTTACCAACTTTCTTATTTCTTATCCGATTTTCATCAAACTTGGAATGTATGTGTATAATCAAATTCTAAATTTCATGGAATAATCGAATTTGCTTAGTGCGCATGCGCATTACCAACTTTCTTATTTCTTATCCGATTTTCATCANACTTGGCATGTATCTCTATAAACCAGTTCTAAATTTGATGCAAATATTGAAATTTTGTTGTGCGCATGCGCATTACCAACTTTCTTATTTCTTGTCCGAATTTCACCAAACTTGGTATGTATGTGTATAATCC
>NW_008707477.1:0-3022 GCF_000327385.1 Lottia gigantea | reverse complement strand
TAGCAAGTTTTTCTGGTAAGGGCACAATAGTATCTGGTTGCATTAGAATATTAACAGGGCCTAAAATAAACGCCTCTTGCCTCTGAGCTTTTCTGTTCTTGACAATATGAGCAATTTCACTTGTAAAAGCATGAGGCCAATAAACAGTATTGACTATATTTTCCTGACTTTCCCGGTCCATGCCAGATTTTTGTCTAGCCTACCTGGCACTGCGGTATCATGATCTTGAAATAGGCCTAAACTGGCTGCACTACTTCTGTAAAACTCGTTAGGATTAGGCCTATCAGGTAACCTTCTGGTATCAGCATGACCAATTATTGGCATCGAGTCTAGTTGAGCAGCTACAGATGATTTGACTTCTGGAATTGCCTGTAGATTTTTAATTGTAACTTCAGTAGTAGGCCTATCTTCCATCATCATATTCATAGGTGCTGTGGAGGGCTTTGGTGTAGATTTATTGCCAAGGTACCGTTGATGTCAATCTGGGGGGCTGGTGTGAAAGCTCAAGTTTTGATAATCTCGTATCAATGTTTTCCTGTAATTCAGCGATTTGCTTCATCAATTCTGCTTTAGTCATTTTACGAACTTTTTTAGGAATGGCACCGGCAGCAGCTTGTATTTCATTGATGGTAGTTTCCAACGGTTTAGAACGTAAATTCTTTTTAGAATCAGCCGACAATGGAGTAGTTGTCATCTGCGGCAAATAGCTCATTAAATTTTCAAACTGAGAGCTATCCATAGTTTATAATCTATCATAGAAATAAGAAAATATACTTGAAAAAAAAAAATTGAACACGTTTTGCTGCGGCGCCATTCAAACTAAAATGAACTCCAACGCAGGAGAGCGGATTTCTCCACATTTGGTAATTAATTATTTTATGAAATGAAATAATAAAATAACACATGATTGGCAACTTATTCTGATGTATTCATCAATATTATAGAATGTAGTTGTAGTATTAGTCTAGTGATACTCTTCCCAAAGAGTAATTTTTATTACCTATAGAGTGTCCAGTATTAGTTCATGACAGCCAATCAAACCATCACCAGTATTTGACTTTTTAAAAATCAATATCAATAATCCAAACACATCAAATTATTGCATCAATATACATGATCACACCATGTTTCATTAAAATCAATTGAAAACTGTAGTCTCTTATGTGTTCACAAACAAATTTTGACGTGTTTTTCCTAAGTCAAGGGCAATAACTCAAAGACCGTTCATTAAAATATCACATTTGAACTTGTCCATGATCTCATCAATATAAATGATCACACCAAATTTCATTAAAATCAGTTGAAAACTGTAGTCTTTAAAATCAGTTGAAAACTGTAGTCTCTGTTGTGTTCACAAACAAATTTTAATGCATTTTGGCTAAGTCAAGGGCAATAACTCAAAAACCGTTTGTCGAAAGATCGTCAACTTCGAACTTGACCAAGATCTCATCAATATGAATGATTACACCAAATTTCATTAAAATCAGTTAAAAACTGTAGTCACTATTGTGTTCACAAACAAATTTTGACCCGTTTTTCCCAGGTCAAGGGCAATAACTCGGCAGCAGTAATTTGAAATTAATTTTCTAATATTGTTACAGCAGACTACATTATATCTTTGTTTTGTACAATAAAGAGGTGTTCCAACCCCTAAAACTAACCCTAATGAACATCCAGCTGCACTCTATTTAAGAAAATGCAAGATCTTTATCTAACCCTAAACATGCTATATTATAATGAAATGAAATCTTATCTGTATATCCCTGATTAATGATCAAATCCCATCCATTTGAAATCACCTCTTAACCTTGTTATAAATACATTTATAGAATATAATATTAATTTGTAGATATGAAGATGGCTACTATGTTAAATGAAGATAATGTTCAGCAGAAGTTAGAATGTATAACTAGTGCACAAGACAGTATACAGAGTGTGTCGTTATGGGTCATTCATCATAAATCTGAGAGTAATCAATTAGTTAAAATATGGCTGAAAGTATTGAAAAAAGGTATTTTCGCATTTTATACAACATCTGTTTATTATAAATTTCTCTCAAACTAGATCCAAAATCAACTTTTCATCCGATCTGTTATTCTAGTTAGTTGATAGTATATGTCATCTGCTCAGATACATCTCCTTCAAGTAGATTATTACTGATTATATATTCTAGTGTAGATGCACACAAGTGCCATGATGTTCTTTTATTAGATATCTGCTAAAAATGTTAATTTTGTCATGCTCGAATCATTTGAAATCTAGTCAAGTATTTAACAAAGTAATATTTATAGTGTGAACGTCGGCTGGATTTTTGCACTCTTTTGTTTACTTTTTTTTCTTTCTTTGAAGGTGTAAACTATTGTTATTAGTTGTGAATTTTATATTCTTCTTCAATAAATATTGACTGGCAGCTTGACCGCAGATCACTATATGGAATGTTTTCTTATTGATTTTCTCATGTTTTAAATTTTCCTTTCCTTTATTATCTTTATACCCTTCCTTCTACTTTCTACTTAGAGTGGTGGCCGTTTTTGTTACCGTCTTGAATCTTGAGTAAAATTTCACATGTACACGGTGCTTTCACGACAAGATTAACGCCTTTGCTGATAGGATTTATGACAAGTTATTTTATTATTATTTAATTATTTTATCGTCGAGCATCATCATCCAATCAAATTCATTTTTATATGCCCACATGGAATGTGAATGTATATTGCCGTCGTCCTTCTCTGTCCTTCCATCCGTTCACATTTTTGTAAGCACAATAGAGACTACACTTTTTATACAAACTTGATGAAACTTGGTATGCATGTATAGTGATCAGATCTCAGTCATCTTGAAAATTGGTAATAATCAGATGAACAGTTTCATTTCTGACAGCTGTTAGTGTTACCTTGCCTAGCAAGCTATATTTTTCAATCGCATGATCGCCAACATAGTGGAACCAACCGTCTTGATATTTTTGTCTCCTCCTGTGCCCTTGTCTGGTTGGTGAAACTCTTGACAAGACTAAGACTAATCA
>NW_008707476.1:7277-10173 GCF_000327385.1 Lottia gigantea | reverse complement strand
AGTCAAGGTATAAGAAAATGATTTGACATATACTGAGGTCTGTATTTAATAAGTTGTTTTCAGTACCTTATTTTTATTGACAAGCTGGTCTACAGAGTATCTGACCTCTCCTGCATAATGCTGAACAACAAAACTAGGATCAGAGGAGAATTTACTAGGTTTCTTTATAACAGGTGCTTGTTTATTACCACCAATATCTAATATACGTTCTGTTAGTATCTTTATATTACACTTCCTATTTAAATATACTTCCTAGAAAATAAAATATATAAGCTGTCATAAAATCTATGAACAATAAGTGGCTAGTAACCAGCGTCTGGTTTCTCACAATGCCATAGGGTTTGTTCATACTGAGAGCAGAGCGGGGCAGGATTTAACTAAAGATTAATGCTGCTACTTACCACTCTGCTCTGGCCGTCCTGCTCTGCATGTAGAGTGAACAAATGCTTATGAACAAGTTCTTTGTAAGTTTGGTTTTTCTCAATATAAAATTCAAAACCATTTTTAAGGCTGCATCCTTAGTATGAATGGAATAGGGCCAGGGCTGCATCAATGAAGTTTTCATAGTAAAGACATAAAAAAGTTCATGAAATATGAAAAAATGTTGTCATACCTCATTGAGAAGACCGAAGATACTATGTGTACCCTCTAGAGTATCTAAACAATGTTGATTATCAGTATAGTTTATATTACTCCATTCTATTCTTTCTATCTCATATTCTTTCTGAAAACAACAGTTTATTACATTGTATAACATTGGTCAGAACCTGATTAAATAGGCAACACTATGAAGTGTGCAATGAAAGTAATTTGAAGCACACAGGAACATGTTTCATCTTTCAATCTGAATGGTTGTTTCTCTAATGTAGATAGGCAATGCCATGAAGTGTGCAATGTATTCACATTGAATTGGGAACTTGTTAATATGTGGATTGGTGTTTTTCTGTACCATAGTTTTAATCATAGAAAATATTGAAGATAGTATAATGAGATCAAAGCCTTCAACCGTGTTTCCCAATGTCATAAAACTGATTTTGATTGTAAAACCCTTGACCATTTAGATGACTGAAGCACTAAACACTTTTCAAACATGTGACGAATTACGCAAAATATACTGTCAAAGATATGACTTATTTGTTATTTCTTCCAAGAGTATTTTAACAAGATTAGAGACAAGAGGTGTAAAAAGATGCTAAAATACCTGTAAATCTTTCATAAAATGTGAAACATAAAGTTGTTGTATTTTTTCATTGGCGTAATTAATACACAGTTGTTCTAGACTGTTACTTTCAAATATTTCAAAACCATATATATCTAACAATCCTAGAGATATAATAAACATTGTTTAATACTATATATATCTAACAAACCTAGAGATATAATAAATAAAAACAAGTGATAAATAATAATAAAAACAAGTGATAAATAATAATAAAAACAAGTGATAAATAATAATAAAAACAGGTGATAAATAATAAAAAAAACAAGTGATAAATAATAATAAAAACAAGTGATAAATAATAATAAAAACAAGTGATAAATAATAATAAAAACAAGTGATAAATAATGATAAAAACAGGTGATAAATAATAATAAAAACAGGTGATAAATAATAAAAAAATCAAGTGATAAATAATAATAAAAACAGGTAATAAATAATAATAAAAACAAGAGATAAATAATAATAAAAACAAGTGATAAATAATGATAAAAACAGGTGATAAATAATAATAAAAACAGGTTATAAATAATAAATAAAAACAAGTGATAAATAATAATAAAAACAAGTGATAAATAATAATAAAAACAGGTGATAAATAATGATAAAAACAGGTGATAAATAATAATAAAAACAAGTGATAAATAATAAATAAAAACAAGTGATAAATAATAAAAAATTAACAGTAAAGCAAAAGTAAAATCAATGATCAATTGTGTTTGATACAAACGTTCAAATCATATAAACATCAATGATCTCTTTCTTGACGTCTTCTCAGTGTTAATGTTATTACCATTTCATGTTTTAACTCTGTTAATCTCTATTAGTCTTAGTTGTTATATATTCTGTTATCTTTTATTCTCTCATTATTTCATCTGATGGCAACACATGTAATTTACGTTATATTATGTGTTTAATATATTATTAAAGAAGTGTGTTTTATTATATAATATTGTCTTGTGTTTGTGATATATACTCCTCACTTCTATATATGGTGTTAGTCTTATAAATAATCTATAATATTCAGGTAGGTAATACAATAAGAGATACCATGTGTATTTTGTTACAGGAAAATTTATAAATGACTATTCCCCTCAGATTAAGAGAAGTATATCTTACCTATAGTACTGTAAAACTCTTCAGATTCTATAACATTATTTATATAACTAACAATCCACTCAAATAATCTACAATTAATAGACAATACATTAAATAAATAAGAACACTATTATGGATAAACAACTCCTAATGTCATTTAACGATTATTAACAATATATGTATATCAATTTGGGTATTGTTATATTAATTAATAGTGTAAATACACTTCAATGGTCTGTTTTAAGTAGAATTGCAGAAGAGTCTTTCATGAAATTTCAAATCTGATAAAGGTGTGGGCACACAAGTGGTCTTGGTTGGAGATTTTTGTTGCTGATTATTAAGTTTTGATTTAAATCATCATTATCCAATCAGATTCATTTTCCTTTCAAGTGCATGTCCTACAAGTGATTATAGACAAGGTGTAAACCGACCGGCTAAAGATTTTTGTCTCCTCGTGTGCCGGTGCAAGTTGGCAAAACTTCTTACAAGACTTAAGTCAGCAACAACCCAAGACTGCTTGTGTACCCACACCTTAAGTGATCAAGTATCTAATTTGAGCTGTATAGGCTAATAAAGGAT
>NW_008707476.1:0-1386 GCF_000327385.1 Lottia gigantea | reverse complement strand
GGATAACAGCACAACACTGAAATATATAACAGAGTGTTAAAGATAACAGCACAACACTGAAATATATAACAGAGTGTTAAAGATAACAGCACAACACTGAAATATATAACAGGGTGTTAGAGATAACAGCACAACACTGAAATATATAACAGAGTGTTAGGGATAACAGCACAACACTGAAATATATAACAGAGTGTTAGGGATAACAGCACAACACTGAAATATATAACAGGGTGTTAGGGATAACAGCACAACACTAAAATATATAACAGAGTGTTAGAGATAACAGCACAACACTGAAATATATAACAGAGTGTTAGAGATAACAGCACAACACTGAAATATATAACAGGGTGTTAGAGATAACAGCACAACACTGAAATATATAACAGAGTGTTAGGGATAACAGCACAATACAGAAATATATAACAGAGTGTTAGAGATAACAGCACAACACTGAAATATATAACAGAGTGTTAGGGATAACAGCACAACACTGAAATATATAACAGAGTGTTAGGGATAACAGCACAACACTGAAATATATAACAGAGTGTTAGGGATAACAGCACAACACTGAAATATATAACAGAGTGTTAGGGATAACAGCACAACACTGAAATATATAACAGAGAGTTAGAGATAACAACACAACACCGAAATATATAACAGAGTGTTAGGGATAACAGCACAACACTGAAATATACCAGAGTGTTAGGGATAACAGCACAACACTGAAATATATAACAGAGTGTTAGGGATAACAGCACAACACTGAAATATATAACAGAGTGTTAGGGATAACAGCACAACACTGAAATATATAACAGAGTGTTAGGGATAACAGCACAACACTGAAATATATACCAGAGTGTTAGGGATAACAGCACAACACTGAAATATATAACAGAGTGTTAAAGATAACAGCACAGCACTTAAATATAACAGAGTGCTAGGGATAACAGCACAACACTGAAATATACCAGAGTGTTAGGGATAACAGCACAACACTGAAATTGATGCAATCAGTGTGCCTGATACACATTAGAAGACTAGTGTTTGATATTACCTGTAGCTTCGTTCAATGGTGTAAGACTGGTTAATGTTTCTATCTGACCAACATTAGACTCAGATCTCAATAATATCTTTTCTTTTTTACATTTGACTACCTAAAAATAAAACTATAATAAAAATCTGTACAAGCAAGACAATTCCGTTATAAAATCTCATCAAAAGCATGGAAAAAAAAGTAGTATAGTAGTGGACTCTGCCAAAGAGAAGAACCACCAGATGTTTCAAAAAGATTTAAGCATGGTCTGCTTTGCGCGATACCTGCCACTACTACAATGGTCAAAATCATGAGATACAACCAGTTTCAGTACCTGT
>NW_008707475.1:0-1188 GCF_000327385.1 Lottia gigantea | reverse complement strand
TGAGGATCCCCGTCAGGGAAGTTCGGCCCAAGGAACACATTGGAGTACCTAACTGGAGCATAATTTTATATCCGATTGAAATACGTTTTAAAATCACTAATTTATTTTTAGGAGGACCAAATTTGAAAGAAATCTTCCATAGAGGAATGACCTCATTGAGGATGAGAAGAACTGAGCTATAGGGTAAGATAAGGTTGATCAATTGATGAACTCATTTTCAATTTTGGTAAATCAATTTAGTAAAATAGAGTTACAAGACGTTTCACTGGTTGAACCAAGTCCACGGGTACCCAACCCTAGGGGGATCCATAGAAAAAATGCAGGAGAGGGGCATCCATCCACTTAAGGGCAAAGCCCTATATATAGGATAGATAAGCCATTTTTTGACCAATCATACCTTAGTCTCGGAAACGGGAATAGTAATAGTGTTCACAGCTCATCCTTCATGTGTGTCCAGAACATTCGCGTTTGGAAATTAAAAAGTGGAAAAGAGGGGAGGGGGTGACAGCTGCTCTTCTGGATAATATCTTTTTGGTAAGCGACCGAAAAAAGCCTTAAATATCTTAAATTGAGGAGTCATCATTTTAACATTTGAAGGCTCAAATTCGATGATGAGCTGTGAACAGTATTACTGATTAGTTCAGCTAAAAAAATCCAGTTTCTGAGACTAAAGTATTATTGGTTAAAAAATGGCCTTCTTATCCCTTTAAAACGACTCAAAATGTAATACAGGAATCGTTACATCAGAAAGTGTGAACAATCAATTCTTTATTAATATTATTTGAGAAATGTTTAAATTATATATTGCCGGAATACTCCGTAAAATAATTGTTAATAATTGAAGCCCTTACTCTAAACTAAAATCAACTTTCTTTACGTTTGAAACGGTAATCTTAACATCAAGTTGAAAATTTACGTTTAAACAATCTCTAGAAGTTTTAACGATAAAACCATTCCTGTTACCTACAGCGTCTCGATATCTTATAAGATCAACCTTCACAATTTTGTTTTCATAAGGATGCCCCTGTTTTGATTGTAAATAGCCTGTTCCTGTTGATCTTGTAGAAAACTCGGCATTTTTTTGATTGATGAATGTTATGTCGTATTCTATGTCACATGAATGTATTATCTGATTTTTTGATACCGATGATGCAATCGAAAGTGTCAGAGGCTCGTCACCTGCTTCTA
>NW_008707474.1:8786-10032 GCF_000327385.1 Lottia gigantea | reverse complement strand
ATGGGGTTTTGAGCCTAAGACATCTTTCCCAATAGTCAAAATTGGTTAAATTTTCAAAATAAGGCAAGGGGAAAGGTTTTAATTTGACCCACTTCACTAGCTTTATCGCTTGCCATTGTAAACGTATGGCGCGAGCGCGGACCTATGAGAGGCCCTCACATTTCTTAACTTGAAACAGTCGTACGACTGCAGAAAATTCAATAGTAGCCTACACAACAGAATTCAGTGATAGAAAAACGATTTTGGGGCAGTGGGGCAAAAATTTGTAAATTTCATGGGGTTTAGGGTTGATCGGTAGGGTGTAAGGTGTGATTTGTGATAACAGTATACTGAATAGCCTCTACATACACAAAACTCATTTTCAAACGCTATAACTATAGCTATACATCTTTTCAATTTTTCTCTATAGACAAGGGTGTTTGTTGACAGTTTGGGGGTAGGGGGCTGGAGGACATTTTTTCTATTTTTCGCTTTGATTTAGTTGTATGAAAAGACTGTTTTCACTCTTTTTGGGAGATTTTAGGTGGCCCTGAAAAGGGCCGTTGTTTTTTTTAGTTTTGAACTAAAGTTCGACACACAGCTTATTTGGAGCTGGTGTATTTGGTGACGGCCTTTGTTCCTTCGGAAACGGCGTGCTTGGCGAGCTCACCGGGTAACAGAAGTCGAACGGCAGTTTGGATTTCCCTGCTGGTGATGGTCGATCTTTTGTTGTAGTGAGCGAGTCTTGAAGCTTCGGCAGCGATTCTCTCGAAAATGTCGTTGACGAAACTGTTCATGATAGACATAGCTTTGCTGCTGACTCCAGTGTCGGGGTGGACTTGTTTCAGCACTTTGTAGATGTAGATGCTGTAAGACTCCTTTCGTCGTCGTTTCTTCTTCTTGTCTCCGCTACGTGCGGNCTTTGCTTTTCCGGCTTTCTTAGCCCCTTTGGCAGAAACCTTTGGCGGCATGTTGAATTTAGAGTACTAACGTGATGTGGACAGTGCGGTGTCTAACAGTCAAGTGAGTAGTGAACACGCGCGAAATTTTCCTTTTATACTCGAAAATGGAGTCGAAAAATAGGATCGAAAGCTTTTCTCGTGAAATAGCGCGGACTTGATAGTGAGCACCGTAGTTTTCGACTCCATTTTCGAGTATAAATAGTGTTTTTAGTCGTCGCGTTCGCTTCATTCAGTTACTAGACTTTCGCACGACGACACCGTCTCACTAACTAAATTCACATCATGTCTGGACGAGGAAAAGGAGG
>NW_008707474.1:7281-8736 GCF_000327385.1 Lottia gigantea | reverse complement strand
CCACACCGTACCTTCTTGGATTTACACAGCTTGGTGCTGTGCCCCTCTCCACACTTTTCGCAGCAAACTTTGCTGCGGCAGAACTTCTCTAGGTGACCCAACTTCTGGCACTTCTGGCATCTTCGTACCTTTGGGATGTAAGGGTGGAGCTGGTACCTGGAATAAAGAAGGGGAAGAGGACCATTAGGTACTTTCCCGCTTGCAAATGTTAATTGGACAGTCCTTACGGACTTGCCCTCCCGAGGTTTGTAGAGGTATAAACCCTCTACAGCGTGATTGTGGAGCTTAAGATCCTCCAGCAATTCACCCTCTGAGTACTCGGAGGGGACGCCATAAATGACGACCCGTTCCGTCTTGTTGAAGGTGGACATGGCCGAGTCCACCTTCATCCCACACAGTGCGGTTTGGTTGGCAGCATAAACCGCATCTGCCAGGAACTCAAAGTTCAGCCGCACGTTGCCGTTGGCCAGGACTTTGACCTCCGGAAGAGAGCTATACTTCCACTCTTTCCGGATGAAGTCGCCGATGACCTTCGACTTCGTGCTGCCGAAAGTTTTGCCCCCGCTTGGCTTCACTATTACAATGTTGGAGAACTCCGGCCTTGCTACCCTGGGTTGCATGGTAGCAGCTGGCCGACTCGCAACATCGGCATAGCTAACCTTGGTGGATTGTTGGGAGGCCATTTTAGCTGAAAATGAAGGTTTGATTAGTGCAAGTATAAAATATAAAATACAATACAATAAGACAGATAAGAGATAGCTATCAAGAATGCCTTGCAGACTGTGCAAAAATTGATAGTATGAAAATGAAAAGAGAACAACGAAACAAAACGAAACCTAGTGAAAGCTTTGTAGGACAGCTTGAATTTCTTCCGCCAAAGAAATTGTCGGCCGCCCAAAGAAAAGATAAAAGAAAAGAATAAAAAGGAACGAACTCACAAATTAGTGGCAGGTGTCAAAAGTTAATTGAGTTATACTTAATTAATACTTGACAGTAATCCGCTAATCCAATTTCACCAATCCAGACTAGAGAGAGAGCTAATTAGTTGTTCACAGTACGAGTGTCGAACTAATTATGGTGAACACGGTGGTTGGTTGGTAGATGACAAGTTAACGTTCGCTTCCAGCGGATGCTGATATCGCAAACTAGGTAGTTGTTGGTAGTCGTAGTAGTTGGTAGTTGGATTGGATCAAATTGGATGATTCGGTGTTGTTGGTTTGGTTGTTGATTCTTCGTTAGATCTGGTCGGGTCGAATGACATGGCGGTGAAACTCGGCCCTGGATGGTGTGGCGTGAGTTACTCGGTCTCCTTCATTCTTCCAAACTCGTTCTGATCATGGTATTTCTTGTTGATTGGTAGTCGAATGGTAGTCGTTGGTTTGGTTTGGTTTGGTTAGATTATCTGTTATCTGTTGGAAAACTCGAAGACCTAAAAAAAAAGAAAAAAAAAAGAAA
>NW_008707474.1:0-969 GCF_000327385.1 Lottia gigantea | reverse complement strand
GTGATGTGGACAGTGCGGTGTCTAACAGTCAAGTGAGTAGTGAACACGCGCGAAATTTTCCTTTTATACTCGAAAATGGAGTCGAAAAATAGGATCGAAAGCTTTTCTCGTGAAATAGCGCGGACTTGATAGTGAGCACCGTAGTTTTCGACTCCATTTTCGAGTATAAATAGTGTTNTTAGTCGTCGCGTTCGCTTCATTCAGTTACTAGACTTTCGCACGACGACACCGTCTCACTAACTAAATTCACATCATGTCTGGACGAGGAAAAGGAGGAAAAGTAAAGGGAAAGAGCAAGACCCGATCATCCCGGGCTGGATTACAGTTCCCTGTCGGTCGTATCCACCGTCTGTTGAGAAAGGGAAACTATGCCGAGCGAGTCGGAGCTGGTGCCCCAGTCTACTTAGCCGCTGTTTTGGAATATTTGGCTGCTGAAGTTCTCGAGTTGGCTGGTAACGCTGCCCGTGACAACAAGAAATCCAGAATCATTCCAAGACATTTACAGTTGGCTATCCGAAATGACGAGGAATTGAACAAGCTGTTGTCCGGAGTAACCATCGCTCAAGGTGGTGTCCTCCCCAACATCCAAGCCGTTCTCTTACCCAAGAAATCCGAGAAGGCTGCATCCAAATAAATCTAGCGATTTATTTAGAATACACAAAAAAACGGCCCTTTTCAGGGCCACCCAAAATCTCAAAAAAGAGGGAAAAAGTCTAAATCTTACATTTCAAAATAAAGGAATGTCCCCAATATCCCCTGTCTAATAAGGACAATATCGCTATATAAACACTCACGGCTTGTGGTGTGTCAGCGTGACATACATTCATTCATTCGTTTATCCATACGTTCGTTTACATAGTCACTCACTCACTCAATCAATCACTCGTCTGGATTAACCAGATTAACGAATTACTAATTAGATTTTCTCTCTTGTACAAACCAACTTACACTCTCGTTATTCGTCCCTGA
>NW_008707473.1:0-1188 GCF_000327385.1 Lottia gigantea | reverse complement strand
GCTAAAGAAGGACCCTTCTCGCTTAGGACACGTGCAATTGTATAAATGCAGCAAAAGTTCGAGGGATTTCGACGCACCCCCTTTTCGAGTTCGATATTCAGATCTTATATCGTGTAGTCTTAACTTGAATGTCTAATAAACCGGGACCCCGTGTGCTACTTATCCTTCGACAGTTGGACAAAGAAACATAGTAAGCTAATGCCGCTGTCCTGGCAAAATTTCCCTCATTGTACACTGCATGGCGTTGCACGTCTTCATTAGAAGGTGCAGAAATGTAGGACGTAGCACTCCTTTCATTTATAATGTCTAATGAAAGGTCCTTCAATGTATAAATAGTGGTATTAGATATAAATACACCTATATCAGACCATGTATAGTGTAACTCGGGCTTGAATGTCAATACCCTAATAAAAGGTGCAAATCGTGTTTATATTTGACAGTCTCTACTATGATATATTTTAATATGTAAATTTTCAGTTTTAAAGAGAATACTTTCTGTCAATATTTAGATTGCGGTTAAAGAATTTAAAGTGACACAACCCCATATTAAGTGCCGTTTAAAGCGACTTGTTGCCATGCCTTGAATTTCTCCGAGTCTTTAGGTTCTTATATATGTTCAAAGATTGAAAGACTTTACAATATGAAAATGAAATAAATAAGCCCAATAATTTTATTCCCCCATCTCTCACTGTATATCTCCACTACAATAGTCCAATCGGGAGCAGAAATCCGTTTCATCCCAAACTTAAAGTTGCGCAAATGATTGAACAGCGTTTCCATCTCTGATTCATGTGGAATTTTGATGCAGAATTCTCTTACAAATGTTACAATTTTGAAGAAAAATATTTGACAATAAAGTTGACGACCCTCCTTTAAACAAGTGCATCACTATTCAGGATATTTACCTGTGGTATTTTGGTGTAAATTTTACTATGAAATGTTGTAAGAGAAAGTAGGTCTATGATGTATTCTGCGAATGTTGACATAAACCAAATCTCAATTCTAATTCATCCCCGGGTCTATTGTTTCATTCTTTTATTGTCTCCACTAGAGTAAACAGAATTTCACATTCACAGACAGTTTACCTGGAGCTTGGTGGCTTTACAGGTGGTCTGTTGTCACTTTTACAAATTACTATACACAGTATATATACTATCATTTAGTACACCAGACATCACCTAGCTCTGG
>NW_008707472.1:0-1189 GCF_000327385.1 Lottia gigantea | reverse complement strand
AATTCATCATTTTCCAATCTTGAATGGTATTCTTGAATTTCTTCGTCTAAATTGGTAATTTTCGCTTTTGTGTCTTTCAGCTTGCTCAGAATTACACCTAATAGTTGCAAAGTTTCAGGAGATCTATCGTCATTTTCAATAAAATTGGTGATTCTTCGATCTTCTTTTGTAAAAAGACTGCGAAAACTAGCTCTTTTTCTTACTGTTATTCTTAAGGATTCTTGGATTCCCCTCACGTACTGTGCATCATCACTGTCAGGTTTTGTAGACTGGTCAGGCATGATGTAGAAATAATTTGAAATAAGAAACAGCAGAAGAAATTTCGCCAGTTGAAATTCATACAGTTTATTTTATAGTGTACACATTTTGAAAAACAGTGTTGAAAATAATGTCTAATTACTTCTAAACCAGTTCTGTTCTTCCATCACGGCACCAAATTATGTGGGAGTTGGTATACCACATAAGTATGAAATAACAAGAGGAAATATAGACACTATATTACACAACACATGTTCAATCAACAACTGTTCTGAAAAGCATGCAGAGGAAGTGGTTATAGGATAGTCTCTAACATCAAGACACTTTTACATTGTATATCAATAAATTATAGTCCGAAACACTCCGATCTATTTTGCAGATTACACAGTTATCTACTACTATCAGCTAACAACATCTTTATAACTAGGTATTGTTATAAACTACTATCATCTAACAACATCTTTATGACTAGGCATTGTTATCTACTACTATCAGCTAACAATATCTTTATGACTAGGTATTGTTATCAACTACTATCAGCTAACAACATCTTTATAACTAGGTATTGTTATCTACTACTATCAGTTAACAACATCTTTATGACTAGATATTGTTATTTACTACGATCAGCTAACAACATCTTTATGACTAGGTGTTGTTATCTACTACTATCAGCTAACAACATCTTTATAACTAGGTATTGTTATCTACTACTATCAGCTAACAACATCTTTATGACTAGGTATTGTTATCTACTACTATCAGCTAACAACATCTTAATGACTAGGTATTGTTATCTACTACTATCAGCTAACAACATCTTTATGACTAGGTATTGTTATCTACTATTATCAGCTAATAGCATCTTTATAACTAGGTATTGTTATCTATTACTATCAGCTAACAGCATCTTTATGACTAGGTATGTATC
>NW_008707471.1:0-1192 GCF_000327385.1 Lottia gigantea | reverse complement strand
ATGAAAGGGCCGACTGGTGGATATAAAGACATGGGTGTAGACAACGGACGCTCTACCTTTCAAGTGAACTAAAAGTGATTTAAAGAGATTGTAAAGAGGTTTTCTAAATTTTTTATGTGTGTTGGGGACACTGATAGCATCAATTTGCACCATTCCAATTTTCAATCAGACGTCTCTGGTTGCTGCAATTCCACTAAAACTTACAGTTCGGTGATGTCACTATAAATTGCCAAATATACTTTAACACAGAAGAACTTCGCGATTAGTGACGTCATCATATGCTTAGTTTTAGGGGCGAATTGGTGCTTTTAGTGTCACCGATACACATAACACTTTTAGAAAACCTCTTAACAATCCCTTTAATAACTAGGTGAAAAAAACTCTGCCATTTGATCAGTGATGTGTATTTTAAGCGTACTATAATGTTGGAGGTTGATGATTGATCAGCGGTGAGCGTCAGTGAATCATGTAAATCTGGATTTTTTTTTTTTGACATAGATAACTCAGTTTTTCTACGTTCTAAAAAAAGTGATGGATTTACTAAGATTTGCCAGAAGGACTTCGCCTTTCAGATATTCTTTCAATCAACTTCTTCATTTATATCTATTTATGACATATTAGATGACTCAGATTTTCTACGTTCTAAAAAAGTAATGGATCTAGTAGGATTTGCCAGAAGGACTTGGTATTTAAGATATTCTTCCAATCAACTTCTTCATTTATATCACAGAAACCAGGTGCCGACGATCGTTGCAAATAACAAACCGAAAATGCATTTTATGCGATCCTGTATACATATTTTCCATTCTTACAACTAATTTTGCAGAAAGGCAACTGTTATATGCGATCAGCCGAAATGGTATTCAAAGATATAAGTAAGACGATAAGGTAGATGCATTGTATTATGATATACATGCATTTTAATGTTAACACGTGAAGTCTTTCTGTGCAATTATTCGGCCAATACCTTTAACGTAATGTTTGGTGGTTATTTTTCAATATTTGTCATACTCGTCATACATAACTTTCAACTGACAACATTTTTTATTTCAAATCTACAGAATTTTGTTAAAGAAAAACCTGTGTATTTTTGTATCTATTAATATATCTATGCTGGAAGTAATTAATTTTTTAGCTGAATTAATTAATTAGGACACGGCCTGCGACGTAGGCAGAAATGATCTCTCTCCAT
>NW_008707470.1:7919-9987 GCF_000327385.1 Lottia gigantea | reverse complement strand
TCCCAAAACATATGCCGTGCATTGACTTGAGTTACCACTAAAAATTTCTTTTATTTTTATATGCCACAGTACCAATAATTTATCATCCAAACTTCGAGTGAAAATTACCGATTTGTTATCCTGGAATCTTCTGCCAAGCAAGAGAGAAGAAATCAAAGTATGTATGACGTGAAGAAATGTAATCATTTATTGAACTGGCATTTAAGTTTGACATTGAGGTTAATTTGTGTTCGTTTAATCTGATTTTTTAACATCAGTTATCAATCTTTCAAAATGAACTGAAATGGAGTTTTGTGTGAAAATGAAGTTAATCCACCTCGGTGAAAATATATTCACTGAGCCAACTACTAAGATCAATTGGGTGGTCACAGCAGTGGCGGCGCCAGCCTTCTGAGACTGGGGGTACAAACAGGGGGCAGACTGACTCAATGGGGGGACAACAGCTGGGACTGAATTCAAATTTTGGTTACAGTGTGGTGGTGTCATAGTCGCAAGCCTCTCATAGAGCGTCTTATACGGTTCTCTCAAGAAAATTGTAGAGAAAACTTATTTTGGAGAAAAAATGTTGACATTTAGATTTGGTGAAAATAAAGTTGGGGTACAATTGGGGTGGGGTGGGGGGCACTTTTCTAGGGGGGCAAATGCCGCCACTGGGTCACAGATACTAGTCGCGCTGGTTGATGTCAAGATTAAATTTTAGCTGGAAGGTAGAAATTGAGCAACAAATTAACATAATAAGGTTGACACTGGGAAAATCATGCCAAGAACACCGCTGTTTCTAGTAATATTTAGGTAAGAAGATCGAGCAGGGGCCACCGACAATTTTTTCATGACCCTCCGTCTGAATTAGGAAAACTGGGTTAATAAATCTAATGGTATTGTCAGCTGCGGACACAATTACTGGTTACTTTGCTAGACAACTTCCCGTTACTGAGACTAAGGCACGATTGATCAGAGTGTTGGCGAATTTGTTCCTTTGAGGGTATTGCATCACCACTTGGAAAGATTGTCAGTCGTTATGGACTAAGTTACCACATGTATGCTGCTGATACACAGCTCTATCTGGGATTTAAATCCTCTTCGAATACATATTTCATGAACAGTAAATGTGCACTAGAAAACTGTATTTCTGACATTCGCAACTGGATGTCAAGAAACTTTCTAAGACTTGATGATGATAAAACAGAATACCTACTTATTGGGTCAAAGAATAATCTAAATAAATTACCCCCATCGACATTTATTAATGTTGGCTCTGCCCATGTCACTCCTAATCAATCGGCTAGAAATATAGGTGTTGTCTTTGATAAGCACATGGCCATGGTCACACAATGTATGTAAAAATTGTTTTTATCATATCAGAAATATTGGCAGGATAAGAGAATTCTTAACAACTGATGCCACGAAATCATTAGTACATGCCTTTGTTACATCGAGGCTAGATAATTTCAACTCGCTTCTCATTGGTTTACCAGTAAAGCACATTAATAAACTTCAAAGGGTTCAGAACACGGCAGCTCGTCTGATTTCCTTAAAACGAAAAACCGACCATATCACTCCTATTCTAAACGACCTCCATTGGCTCCCTATACAATATAGACTAGAATTTAAAGTATTGTTACTTGTTTACAAATGTTGGAATGGTTTAGCTCCAAAATATCTTTCTGAACTCCTTACTCTTCACAACCCTATTCGTGTAACTAGATCTGCTCAAGACAAAAATCTCCTGAAACCTATGCCTGTAAAACTCCGCACATATGGAGAGCGATCATTTGCATATCAGGGTCCTATACTGTGGAATAAACTTCCAGTTGGGATACGTTCATGCCCCTCAGTTCTAAGTTTTAAAACATCTCTAAAAACTCATTTGTTTTTAAAGGCTTATCCTACTATAGATCTTAATCTTTAAATTATTTTAATGTATTTAAATGTGTTTTAAATCTATTGTTAAATTTATATATTATAATATTATTTCTTAATATTTACATCAAGAATTGAATATTTTAAATTTTTGCTATTTTAATATGGATTTTATATGTTAATCTTCGTTGATTTATCTATTGTACAG
>NW_008707470.1:0-1993 GCF_000327385.1 Lottia gigantea | reverse complement strand
TAAGAAAGCATTGATCTTAACTATCGTGTCTCAACCACCATGTAGATTGTGACTTGATAGCAGTGAGCAAGTATTAATCTAATCTATCGTGTCTCAACCAACATGCAGATTGCAACATGATAGCATTGATCTTAACTATCACGTCTCAACCAACATGCAGATTGTGACATGATAGCAGTGAGAAAGCATTGATCTTAACTATAGTGTCTCAACCAACATGCAGATTGTGACATGATAGCAGTGAGAAAGCATTGATCTTAACTATAGTGTCTCAACCAACATGCAGATTGCAACATGATAGCATTGATCTTAACTATCGTGTCTCAACCAACATGCAGATTGTGACATGATAGCAGTGAGAAAGCATTGATCTTAACTATAGTGTCTCAACCAACATGCAGATTGTGACATGATAGCAGTGAGAAAGCATTGATCTTAACTATAGTGTCTCAACCAACATGCAGATTGTGACATGATAGCAGTGAGAAAGCATTGATCTTAACTATAGTGTCTCAACCAACATGCAGATTGTGACATGATAGCAGTGAGAAAGCATTGATCTTAACTATAGTGTCTCAACCAACATGTAGATTGTGACATGATAGCAGTGAGAAAGCATTGATCTTAACTATAGTGTCTCAACCAACATGCAGATTGTAACATGATAGCATTGATCTTAACTATCGTGTCTCAACCAACATGTAGATTGTGACATGATAGCAGTGAGAAAGCATTGATCTTAACTATCGTGTCTCAACCAACATGTAGATTGTGACATGATAGCAGTGAGAAAGCATTGATCTTAACTATCACGTCTCAACCAACATGCAGATTGTGACTTGATAGCAGTGAGCAAGTATTGATCTTAACTATCGTGTCTCAACCAACATGTAGATTGTGACATGATAGCAGTGAGAAAGCATTGATCTTAACTATCGTGTCTCAACCAACATGTAGATTGTGACGTGATAGCAGTAAGAAAGCATTGATCTTAACTATCGTGTCTCAACCAACATGTAGATTGTGACTTGATAGCAGTGAGCAAGTATTGATCTTAACTATCGTGTCTCAACCACCATGTAGATTGTGACTTGATAGCAGCGAGCAAACATTGATCTTAACTATCGTGTCTCAACCGACATGTAGATTGTGACGTGATAGCAGTAAGAAAGCATTGATCTTAACTATCGTGTCTCAACCACCATGTAGATTGTGACTTGATAGCAGTGAGCAAGTATTAATCTAATCTATCGTGTCTCAACCAACATGCAGATTGTAACATGATAGCATTGATCTTAACTATCACGTCTCAACCAACATGCAGATTGTACCATGATAGCAGTGAGAAAGCATTGATCTTAACTATCGTGTCTCAACCAACATGTAGATTGTGACGTGATAGCAGTAAGAAAGCATTGATCTTAACTATCGTGTCTCAACCAACATGTAGATTGTGACTTGATAGCAGTGAGCAAGTATTGATCTTAACTATCGTGTCTCAACCAACATGTAGATTGTGACTTGATAGCAGTGAGCAAGTATTAATCTAATCTATCGTGTCTCAACCAACATGCAGATTGTAACATGATAGCATTGATCTTAACTATCACTTCTCAACCAACATGCAGATTGTGACGTGATAGCAGTGAGAAAGCATTGGTCTTAACTATCGTGTCTCAACCAACATGTAGATTGTGACTTGATAGCAGTGAGCAAGCATTGATCTTAAATGTCGTGTCTCAACCAACATGTAGATTGTGACTTGATAGCAGTGAGCAAACATCGATCTTAACTATCGTGTCTCAACCAACATGTAGATTGTGACTTGATAGCAGTGAGCAAGTATTGATCTTAACTATCGTGTCTCAACCAACATGTAGATTGTGACGTGATAGCAGTGAGCAAGTATTGATCTTAACTATCGTGTATCAACCAACATGTAGATTATGACTTGATAGCAGTGAGCAAGTATTGAACTTAACTATCGTGTCTC
>NW_008707469.1:0-1190 GCF_000327385.1 Lottia gigantea | reverse complement strand
TTGCTCTCTCTTATTACCTACCTGACACTATGATTACAATACGAACATTAAACTGAAAAGTTTATTTCAAATGTAAAATCATCCAAGTGTAGAATGAACTGTTTCTCATCTCATGTCATGTCACTAATTTATTTATTCACTGATTACTTTGGTTTATTTCAAATGTAAATCTGTTTTCTGGCTTATTTTACAGTCTTCGTACTCTATCCCTTACATAAAGGATATATCAAGTGTAAATGAGAAGACTGGTATGGCTGTTTAGACTAGACGAGATTGGTTAATGTAGAATTCAGTAGGTAAGGAGAAAGGTTATTCACGGGGAAATAAAAAGTTATAATAAAAACTAATAAAACTACGGAAAGAAAGTTTGTTCTATTTTCTATTTTTACTGGTATTTGTTAAAACAACATCCCCTCTATACAGGCAATGTGGCTTATGATTTGGTTTGTATTACTTTATTTTAGTGTTTTACTAGTTGATATCTTACCTTGATATTCATCTCGCCACGGTCCAGTGACTGCCAGCTGGGCTGAGGTACACCACTGTCCAGCTCTAGATTATTTAGACCAAATCCAGGGTCATTCCCATCCCAGCTCATTCAACTCACCACGGTCCAGCGACTACCAGCTGGTCTGAGGTACACCACTGTCCAGCTATAGATCATTTAGACCAAATCCAGGGTCATCACCATCCCAGCTCATTCAACTCGCCATTGTCCAGCGACTACCAGCTGGTCTGAGGTACACCACTGTCCAGCTATAGATCATTTAGACCAAATCCAGGGTCATCACCATCCCAGCTCATTCAACTCGCCATTGTCCAGCGACTACCAGCTGGTCTGAGGTACAAAAATGTCCAACTCTAGACATTATAGACCTCCGGGCCGATGGTGTGCATCTGAAGGATGTCGGCCAGGAATTATTGTGAGCTACAAGCAGGATGATGCCCTGATGTACACAAATGTTCCAGAAAATAAAGCAATATTGTGGAAATTGTTAAAATAAACTTATGATTCCTATTGTTGTTATCATGACAAGGTAATCCCTTGCTTCAATACAATAAATTAATCTCCCCTCCCCCCTCAAATGTCATTGGTTTCAAACTAAAGATTGACATGTCCACAGCCAATCTCAGAAGGCCGGCTACATGCACATTACTAAGACACGTGCCTACAAGTGATAGATTATATC
>NW_008707468.1:0-1192 GCF_000327385.1 Lottia gigantea | reverse complement strand
ATGGCACATGTAAGGATGTTATTTTGAATTTGTGATGCCATTAATTAAAAAAGCAGAAAAGGTGGTCATGTTTGTTACCTGATTCTTTTATTTTATATACTAGGTTATAGTATGTTATTTATGTCTGTTATTTTATAGAAGAAAACACATTAAAACAGAACTTTTTTAGGTTCTGTTTTAATATTTCTATATCGCTCTACAATTGATGTATTGAGAACTATTTGAAAGATTTTTGTTATTGTCTGTTATTTTATATATGAGATTATAGTATCATATTATCTATATCTGTTATTTGATATTTTAGGTTGTAGTATATCTATGTCTGGTATTTGATATTTTAAGTTATAGTATGTTATCTATGTCTGGTATTTGATATTTTAAGTTATAGTATGTTATCTATGTCTGGTATTTGATATTTTAGGTTATAGTATGTTATTTATATCTGGTATTTGATATTTTAAGTTATAGTATGTTATCTATGTCCGGTATCTGATATTTTAGGTTATAGTATGTTATTTATATCAAGTATTTGATATTTTAGGTTATAGTATGTTATTTATATCTGGTATTTGATATTTTAAGTTATAGTATGTTATCTATGTCTGGTATTTGATATTTTAGGTTATAGTATGTTATTTATATCAAGTATTTGATATTTTAGGTTATAGTATGTTATTTATATCTGGTATTTGATATTTTAAGTTATAGTATGTTATCTATGTCTGGTATCTGATATTTTAGGTTATAGTATGTTATTTATATCTGGTATTTGATATTTTAAGTTATAGTATGTTATCTATGTCTGGTATCTGATATTTTAGGTTATAGTATGTTATTTATATCTGGTATTTGATATTTTAAGTTATAGTATGTTATCTATGTCTGGTATTTGATATTTTAGGTTATAGTATGTTATTTATATCTGGTATTTGATATTTTAAGTTATAGTATGTTATCTATGTCTGGTATCTGATATTTTAGGTTATAGTATGTTATTTATATCTGGTATTTGATATTTTAGGTTATAGTATGTTATCTATGTCTGGTATTTGATATTTTAATGATATCTATGTCTGGTATTTGATATTTTAGGTTATAGTATCTTATCTATGTCTGTTATTTGATATTTTAGGTTATAGTATGTTATCTATGTCTGGTATCTGATATTTTAGGTTATAGTATGTTATTTATA
>NW_008707467.1:6903-8699 GCF_000327385.1 Lottia gigantea | reverse complement strand
GGATGATGAAAAAAAAATCCATACAAAAGATCGAAAACTTCTTTTAATTCCTTTATAACAAACTGTACAACATGAATGATTAATTAGTACCACTAGAAATCACATTTTGTATGCCCCTTTTTTCATCAGTCATGGTTTAAGGTCAAATTCGGGAAGACAAAATTATGCCGAATTTGACCTTAAACCATGAATGTTGAAAAAAGGGCATACAAACTGTACAAAATGAATCCCTTATCCCCCCATATACTCTGTTATGAAAAATTACACTTTTTTATAGGACAGTAGGCCACATCATTGTGAACTTTTCTTTTTGAAGAAAACCTGTGTATTGAACAAATAGAGTTTTATAAAAGATAAGTCAATTAAATCATATATAAGTCATTTATTCACCTAATTTTTTGCAAAGTTAATTGAATTAATTTCCAGCTGTCTGATGAGGATTTTATATCCGAAACCCACCTAAATAGAATTTAATTCATTATCATGAAGTTCAACTTCAATTGATTTGTTTTATTTAAATTGACAGTGATGTGGTTGGTGGTGAAGGCTTAATTGTGTGGTTTTGAAAGAAAAGTCAGAAATGTCAGGAAAAGCTACTTACCAATAGGCACTTGGTGATATGGAATTGAAGACTGTATGTTTTAAAGAATTATGTTTACTGAATGTCACAGTTTTACAGAAGATAAGCAAACTACACAAATATCTATACTTTTGAAGCAGCATTTGTCTTTGAATGTTTTTTTCTACTACAGTCTAATGACTTCAACCAATCATAGCATGTCCTATAGAACCCATTTTTGATACTTATTATAACAAAAGCTGTATTGGAATTTGCTAATTTGTGGGCGTATACATAATGGGAAGACACTTGCTTTTACACGTAGGACTATATTGTCCTGCAAATCTGCAATAGAATTAGCTGCTATTTTGGGGTGTACATTTTGGCCACCACATGACAAGATAGGCTTTCATACACACGAACACAACGCATAACTAGTTCTACATGCTATGATTTTTACAGATTTTTTATTTGTACCCACATTATTATTCATCTATGAAAGCTGTGATGGCATTTGCAACTATGTGGGTGTATACTGTATATAATATGTGTTACCTCTCGACATTTAACTAAAGTCTAATGTTTGGTATTGAATGGTTTTGTAGATGATGGTCAAAAAGAATAGTTATAGATAGTAGTTAAGAAGAAAAGTTATAGATACTGGTGACGAAGAATATTTATAGTTCATGGTTTACAAGAATAGTTATAGATGATGGGTTACAAGAATGGTTATAGATAATGGTTAAGAAAAATAGTTATAGTGGTTTACACGAATAGTTATAGTTAATGGTTTACAAGAATAGATATAGTTAATGGTGTACACGAATAGTTACAGTTAATGGTTTACATGAATAGTTATATTTAATGGTTTAGAAGAATGGTTATTGTTAATGGTTAAGAGGAATAGTTATAGTTAATGGTTTACAAGAATAGTTATAGATGATGGTTTACAAGAATAGTTATAGTTAACGGTTAAGAGGAATAATTATAGACAACGATGAATAAGAAATATTGTAATGGTTAAGTTAGACGGTAAGCGAGTTTTGTTTTAGACTAATGAAGCGTTTTGTTTCTTGTTTGCAGGTTAAGGTGGAACAGAAGATGAAAATTACATCTCATATTATACTGACTTTAATTGATACAAAACACAAACATTCTATACGTAGTTCTCAAATGCTAGATGGTTATTACCAGACTTTTTTATTGTCATTTTGAGATATTTCTTATTATTTTATAT
>NW_008707467.1:3540-5928 GCF_000327385.1 Lottia gigantea | reverse complement strand
GGGNCCGCGTGACATAATTCAATGTATAGTCTATGGAAAATAATACATGTTCTGACCTAATTTGAACTTGAAAAAAAAATGAAAAAAATTATTTTCTGTTCTATAACAGATATTTGAGTTATGTTTTTTCTGACATGTCCAGATAGTCCTTGTGAATATTGGTGCAAAATTTCAGCATTGTAGCTTTGTAAGTTTTCACGCAAAAAATTTATTTGTCTTTGAGCACTTCTTGTGCAGCAATATGCAGACTGCATATAGCTAGTTTGAAAACTTACAGATTTTGATTTGATTTCTTGTGTTTTTTTAAGTCCTTGGGGTCTTATTAGTATGAAAAAAGATCAAAACTTGAGCCAAAAGTTTGTATTTGAAAAAGTTGTGTATAGGCCATATTTGCCTCTATGGCCAATATGCATTAAAAATGTAAAAAATTATTTTCTGTTCTATAACAGATATTTGAGTTCTGTTTTTCTGACATGTCCAGATAGTCCATGTGAATATTGGTGCAAAATTTCAGCATTGTAGCTTTGTAAGTTTTCACGCAAAAAATTTATTTGTCTTTGAGCACTTCTTGTGCACCAATATGCAAACTGCATATAGCTAGTTTGAAAACTTACAGATTTGGATTTGATTTCTTGTGTTTTTTGAAGTCCTAGGAATCTAATTAGTAGGAAAATATCAAAACTTGAGCCAAAAGTTTGTATTTGAAAAAGTTGTGTATAGGCCATATTTGCCTCTCTGGCCAATATGTAATAATAATGTAAATAATTATTTTCTGTTCTATGGCAGATATTTGAGTTCTGTTTTTTCTGACATGTCCAGATAGTCCATGTGAATATTGGTGCAAAATTTCAGCATTGTAGCTTTGTAAGTTTTCACGCAAAAAATTTATTTGTCTTTGAGCACTTCTTGTGCACCAATATGCAAACTGCATATAGCTAGTTTGAAAACTTACAGATTTGGATTTGATTTCTTGTGTTTTTTGAATTCCTAGGAATCTAATTAGTAGGAAAATATCAAAACTTGAGCCAAAAGTTTGTATTTGAAAAAGTTGTGTATAGGCCATATTTGCCTCTATGGCCAATATGCATTAAAAATGTAAATAATTATTTTCTCTGTTCTATGGCAGATATTTGAGTTCTGTTTTTTCTGACATGTCCAGATAGTCCATGTGAATATTGGTGCAAAATTTCAGCATTGTAGCTTTGTAAGTTTTCACGCAAAAAATTTATTTGTCTTTGAGCACTTCTTGTGCACCAATATGCAAACTGCATATAGCTGGTTTGAAAACTTACAGATTTTGATTTGATTTCTTGTGTTTTTTGAAGTCCTTGGGGTCTAATTAGTAGGAAAATATCAAAACTTGAGCCAAAAGTTTGTATTTGAAAAAGTTGTGTATAGGCCATATTTGCCTCTATGGCCAATATGCATTAAAAATGTAAATAATTATTTTCTCTGTTCTATGGCAGATATTTGAGTTCTGTTTTTTCTGACATGTCCAGATAGTCCATGTGAATATTGGTGCAAAATTTCAGCATTGTAGCTTTGTAAGTTTTACGCAAAAAATTTATTTGTCTTTTAGCACTTCTTGTGCACCAATATGCAGACTGCATATAGCTAGTTTGAAAACTTACAGATTTGGATTTGATTTCTTTTCTTTTTTGAAGTCCTTGGGGTCTAATTAGTAGGAAAATATCAAAACTTGAGCCAGAAGTTTGTATTTGAAAAAGTTGTGTATAGGCCATATTTGCCTCTCTGGCCAATATGTAATAATAATGTAAATAATTATTTTCTGTTCTATGGCAGATATTTGAGTTCTTTTTTTTCAGACATGTCCAGATAGTCCATGTGAATATTGGTGCAAAATTTCAGCATTGTAGCTTTGTAAGTTTTCACGCAAAAAATTTATTTGTCTTTGAGCACTTCTTGTGCACCAATATGCAAACTGCATATAGCTAGTTTGAAAACTTACAGATTTGGATTTGATTTCTTGTGTTTTTTGATTTCCTAGGAATCTAATTAGTAGGAAAATATCAAAACTTGAGCCAAAAGTTTGTATTTGAAAAAGTTGTGTATAGGCCATATTTGCCTCTATGGCCAATATGCATTAAAAATGTAAAAACTTATTCTGTTCTATGGCAGATATTCGAGTTCTGTTTTTTCTGACATGTCCAGGTAGTCCATGTGAATATTGGTGCAAAATTTCAGCATTGTAGCTTTGTAAGTTTTCACGCAAAAAATTTATTTGTCTTTGAGCACTTCTTGTGCACCAATATGCAAACTGCATATAGCTAGTTTGAAAACTTACAGATTTGGATTTGATTTCTTGTGTTTCTTGAAGTCCTAGGAATCTAATTAGTAGGAAAATATCAAAACTTGAGCCAAAAGTTT
>NW_008707467.1:0-2701 GCF_000327385.1 Lottia gigantea | reverse complement strand
ACTGATATTAATTTGGTTTCTTGAGTTTTTTTATATGCCCACGCCCATCGGTCAGGTCGTCCACATTTCTTGTAGGCTCGATAGAGGCCAGAGTTTTTATCTAATCTCGATGAAACTTGGTATGCTTGTATATATTGTAGTAATTGGATGATCTCAGTCAATTTTGAAATTGATAATAATCGGATGAATTGTTTCAGAGTTATTGCCCTTGACTTACTAAAGACGCGTCAAAGTTCGCTCGCAAGCACAATAGAGACTACAGTTTTAATCTGATCTTGATGAAACTTGGTATGCATGTATATATTGAAGTTTGAAATTAGGAATAATCTGAAGAATGGTTTCAGAGTTATTGCCCTTGTTTTAGTAAAAACGTGTCGAATGTACACACTATAGAGACTACAGTTTTTATCCGACGTTAATGCCCTTGACTAACTAAAAACTTGTCAAATTTGATCCGCAGGCACGATAGAGACTACAGTTTTTATCCAATCTTAGTGAATCTAGATGCATGTATATAATAATGAGATCTCAGTCAAGTTAGAAATTGGTAATTATTGGATAAACCGTTTATAGTTATTTCTCTTGTGTGTATGGCGATGGTTTTCAGGTTTTTACCTTGACTTATAGATGACTGTGAGATTATTTGAAAATTCATTATTAAGCCACTAAATATATTGTTATCATTTCTGACAACTGGTAGTGGGCATATGTTACATTGCCTGGCAAGCTATCTTTTAAATCCTTGGGGTCTAATTAGTAGGAAAGAACAAAAATTGAGCCAAATTGGGGTATTTGAAAAGTTGGCTATTGGCCATAATATAATAACAATTGATTAAGTTAGAGAGTTATATTTTGTAATTAAACTTTCCATTGTATTATTGTTTATTTTTCTCATCATCAGTATCTCATTTCATAATAACAGTAGCAAGAAGTTTTAGGTTGGTTGGTATTCCGATGTTTGATACGCAGAGGAAGATTCTTTTATATCCTAGTTTGAAATTAGCTGACCCTTATTTAGTATATATGTATAATTGATGCATTGCCTAGTTTTTGATTGACAGGTCTTGACACAAAATTAAAGATTTTCAAGCCCTTGTACCTTTTGTTAAAAATATCTTCATACTGCACATATGTGGTTCTCATAAATCTGGAATTTTTTTGTTGTTTTCAAACAATCTATGCTTCATTTCTCATTTACAAACAATATATTGAAATTAATATGCACACTGCCATTTTTGTTCATGAAAAATGTTAGGTGAATATCTTGCTGAACTGGAGTACCACCCAACCATAGTGTTTTTTCTTTCTTAGTGTAATGGAGAGTAACATTGAATTAGGCAGAAGCATGCTTGCTAACCTGATGTTCTGCAGATCGTGGGTCACTATAGTACCTTTAGATTGTTAAATATCCTTTTCCCCTGGTCATGTAAAAGATTGTTTAGCTAATGGTGTGTACTGTGCAAAAATTCCCTCATTGCCCACTGCGTAACAGATGAACACTATTAATCCAATCAGCAAAACTATATATTGTTATTTAAAGGCTGAAATATATTTTATTAGCTATATCAACTTGAATATAATATATACATAAAAAAAACATTGGATGTATTAAGTTCTTGAGACAGTCTTTCCTTTCATTATACAAAGCACACATTGAAAGGCACTGTCAAGAATTATGAAAAAGTAATAACTAATGTAAGTTCTTCTAAAACAGAAATATCATAAAAAAAATTTCATAGTTAGTAATTCAAATGCTAAAATACCAAAAGACAAGTAATTTAGATCTATAAACAAGCACAAAGCACACATTGAAAGGCACTGAGGCAATGTCAAGAATTATGAAAAATTAATAAACAAAGTAAGTTCTTCTAAAACAGAAATATTATGGAAAAAATTATATGGATTTCATAGTTAATAATTCAAATTGCTAAAATATCAAAAGACAAGTAATTTAGATCTATAACCAAACACAAAGCACACATTGAAAGGCACTGAGGCAATGTCAAGAATTATGAAAAAGTAATAACCAATGTAAATTCTTTTAAAACAGAAATATATGGATTTCATAGTTGGTGATTCAAATTGCTAAAATACCAAAAGACATGTAATTTAGATCTATAACCAAAAAACTATTATTTCATTGTATTTTCATAAGCACTATGATAATAACCATTCATTTGGAAGTAATATAGGGAAAGACAATATAATGTATATACATGTATTATATCATAGACTCGTGAAGGGGTATATATACATGCGAACATGTCGTTGCCTTTGAAACCAGTTGAATTTTTACCAGAAAACCAACACATGATACTTCATGTTTATACGTTCATTTCGAATGACATGTCTATTGTGTGTTTTCATTTTCTTTTCATAATACTGTTTTCTATCTTTTAATGTTCTTCATAAAATATTTATTTTTTTCTGAACCATCTCGATAGATTAGTATGAAATAGTTCATCTTGTATAGTTTGAGGTCTGTAGAAATCCTGTAAAGTTTTTAAGCTTGCCATCAAATCACCTGAAACAACATAAATATTTAGTAAAACATCCAACTGTATTTTAATTACCTTAAGATTTTAAAATGCAAGTGTGACTTTTCAAAATACATATACTTCAACAAGATAAGCATTACATCAGCCTGACCATTAAATGATTTCCCCTGAAAGAACATTTTTTCATTATATTTGATTATATT
>NW_008707466.1:0-1191 GCF_000327385.1 Lottia gigantea | reverse complement strand
ATGTTAGATTTGCAAAATTACTCACAAGAGAAGCATATATTTCTTTTCAACATCTAGATATGTCAGAAACACAACTGTCGTCAGTAACGCTGTTGTTTTTGGCATAAGTTGTTTAACAGTAAAATATATAGTTTAAGAACTTGTCGAAACAAGGGCAGTATAACGTGAAATATTTGAATCTAAAACTAATGATATGTGTATATGGAAACATTTATGTCGAATTTCCCCCTAAACCAATATTTTGAAACTGTTTATTTCAGTAATAATTCCCTTAACCACCACCCAATTCCTGATAATAAACATAGATTCTGTAACAAAAACAGAATTGACAGACAGGACATAGATTTATAAACCAACGTAGTGAATGATATACGACGTAAATAGGCGATTTGATGAAAGACAGAGTATTTAAACTTATGCCTCATTTACGTTCAAATTTTTAGACAAAACCTTATACGATGCTAGTTATTTGTTTCCAGACCAGTCATTCACAATTCAGTCTGAGAAACTTTTATCGGTGGAAATACTTCGGATTATGTTTCAGATTTCTGTTTAAACTGGCTCTTGTAAAACTTATGTTTCAAAATATGTTTGGAAGGGAATAATAACAAATGATTATCAACAAACTGGATCTTAATAATGATAACAAAGTATAGAAACTTATATAATAATCATGTACACAAATCTTTATCCGAATGATATATTTTTAATGAGACCTTTGTTTGTGGTCTTTTGTTTGCACTGCTTAAAGGTGTTTTTGTGCAGAAACATGCCTAGTAAATCAATTATGTGTAAGTCAGAATGATGTCAATGTTAGATTTGCTAAATTACTCACAAGAGGAGCATATATTTCTTTTCAACATCTAGATATGTCAGAAACACAACTGTCGTCAGTAACGCTGTTGTTTTTGGCAGAAGTTGTTTAACAGTAAAATATATAGTTTAAGAACTTGTCGAAACAAGGGCAGTATAACGTGAAATATTTGAATCTAAAACTAATGATATGTGTATATGGAAACATTTATGTCGAATTTCCCCCTAAACCAATATTTTGAAACTGTTTATTACAGTAATAATTCCCTTAACCACCACCCAATTCCTGATAATAAACATAGATTCTGTAACAAAAACAGAATTGACAGACAGGACATAGATTTATAAACCAGCGTAGTGAATGATATACGACGTAAA
>NW_008707465.1:0-1192 GCF_000327385.1 Lottia gigantea | reverse complement strand
TACAGCTTCCTTTATGCATGAATATATAAATATTGACTGAATATGCATCACAGATTTTTATTGTATAGCTTATTGTAATGAGTATGAGAATAAATGATAATATACCTCTTCTGATTGATTTATCTCTGACCTCTAAATTGAACTTGAGCTAAGTACACAGCAATTTGCACATCAAGGTCAATCCACATCTGCAGTACCATATTTCTTAAAGGGATTGTAGAGAGCTTTCCTAAATTATTATGTGTATCAGAAACACTGATTACATCAATTAGTACCATTCCAATTTTTAGTCAGATGTTTGGTTCTAAAAATATGCTGTATTACATAAAGCCCTTTGCAGTTAGTGATGTCAAACTTTTAGTTTAAGTGGAATTGCAGGAATCACAGATCTCTGATTATTGGAATGATGCTACCAGTGTTTCTGGAACGCGTTAAAGATTTAGAAACCTCTTTATAATTTTTAAGGGACAGGTAGGCCATTTATTTGCCTGATCATACTTTAGTCTAACAAACTGGAATTTTTCAGCTAATCAGTAGTAGTGTTCAGTCTAAATGTGAGCCTTCAAATCCATGTGTGTCCAGAATTATCTCTGTTTGAAAGTTCAAATGACAATTTGTCAATTTAAGATGCTCTGTAATATATGAAAAAGACATATATAGAAATAGTAAGTAAAATTCCTAGTTTGAGATATTTTTGAAGGAATTATGTAAATTTCATACATTTCTAGTACTTTTGTAGACTAATTAATACATTCAAGACTAATATCAATCCCCCCCCTCCCCCCTCAAAATGCTGCATCTGTCCCTTAAATGTCAATGATTATCTTAACTGTGGATTAAAATAAGGCTAGAAAATAAAACATGGTATCATATTTATTTACATTGCATTAAGATTCAGAAACTGAATAAATTTCAAACAAGTTTTCAACCCATTAGCTTATATCTCTAAGAGTCCAACTGATTTTTTTTGACAGTATTCAAGTGCAACAAGAATAAGTACTGTCGCAGGTGTTTCCAGTAGGCAGGTCATTTTCACTCTGACAAAACACCTGATACCAGTCCTCAAATCAGAATTGTTTGTGGAGGATAAGCATAATATATCTAATATTGTTTCAACAAATACATGATTATTACAGGAAATTAAAATTAACAATTTCATTAGAGACCTACTACCCTTAAAATACAAATAAAA
>NW_008707464.1:0-1193 GCF_000327385.1 Lottia gigantea | reverse complement strand
TAGAGAAAAAAATAGATTTTTCCTAGTTACAAGGGACTACTGCACCAAATGTGCTTATACACAAATAAATTTTTATTTTGAAAACTTACCAAGCTACAAAGCTGAAATTTGGCACACATATGCACCTGGGCCCCCTACGCATGTGGAAAAGAACAGAACAGAGAAATCTCCCATAGGGAAAAAGTTAGCCCCGGAAAAGTTGCCGATATTCGGCTCTTATAGGCCATATGCACGGAAAACGTACAATAGCTAACTTGGCCAAATAAACCGATTTGGCCCATGTTTTGGGTTTTTCCTACTAATTCGACCCCAGGGAGTCGGAAAAACACATAAAACCCAATTAAAAACAATTAGAGAAAAAAATAGATTTTTCCTAGTTACAAGGGACTACTGCACCAAATGTGCTTATACACAAATAAATTTTTATTTTGAAAACTTACCAAGCTACAAAGCTGAAATTTGGCACACATATGCACCTGGGCCCCCTACGCATGTGGAAAAAAAACAGAACAGAGAAATCTCCCATAGGGAAAAAGTTAGCCCCGGAAAAGTTGCCGATATTCGGCTCTTATAGGCCATATGCACGGAAAACGTACAATAGCTAACTTGGCCAAATAAACCGATTTGGCCCATCGTCGTTGCGCTTCAATAACCTCGTATCTCAGAATTTATAGGTTTTCAGGAGAAGAAAAAAACTGGTTTTTTTTGTCAGTTTTTATCTTATTGATCCCATATTTGACACATCGACAACGAAAAGAAATGCATATTTGCTGAATTTAGTTCCATGGAATTGAAAAAACAATAGGAATCACGATACGAGATACGATGTTTAGTCATATTAGTTGAATCGAGATACGATATATTTCTCTACATACGATTATTCAACACCCAACATAAAGCTGATTTTAGGGAGATACGATATTTTATCAACACCACCATTACTACAAAATGAGCTTATTAAGTTAGGAAATGAAAATAGTGACTGGTTGAAGATGTGCACAATCGGGATAAAATGGATATTAGTTGAAATCGTAGTTTTATACGATGGTGACAATTTTATATCTTCTCTTATGAAACCCCACTTGGAACATGCAGGGAATGCCAACACCTAATGTCACACTGCGATTGAGTTTTTAAGCTCGGCATGCATTTCGAAGAGTAAACATAGATATGTTTTGTTTTAATTATATCAA
>NW_008707463.1:900772-906465 GCF_000327385.1 Lottia gigantea | reverse complement strand
ATAAACTTGTTATTACAACTTTACAAACTAGTTATTACACCTTTACAACTTGTAATTACACCTTTACAACTTGTAATTACACCTTTATAAACTTATAATTACACCTTTACAACTTGTAATTACACCTTTACAACTTGTTATTACACCTTTATAAACTTGTTATTACAACTTTACAACTTGTTATTACACCTTTACAACTTATAATTACACCTTTACAACTTGTTATTACACTTTTATAAACTTGTAATTACACCTTTAGAAACTTGTTATTACAACTTTACAACTTGTAATTACACCTTTAGAAACTTATAATTACACCTTTAGAAACTTGTTATTACAACTTTACAAACTTGTTATTACAACTTTACAACTTGTAATTACACCTTTATAAACTTGTAATTACACCTTTAGAAACTTGTTATTACAACTTTACAAACTTGTTATTACAACTTTACAACTTGTAATTACACCTTTATAAACTTGTAATTACACCTTTATAAACTTGTAATTACACCTTTACAACTTGTAATTACAACTTTACAACTTGTAATTACACCTTTATAAACTTGTAATTACACCTTTAGAAACTTGTAATTACACCTTTATAAACTTGTAATTATACCTTTAGAAACTTGTAATTACAACTTTAGAAACTTGTAATTACACCTTTAGAAACTTGTAATTACACCTTTATAAACTTGTTATTACACCTTTAGAAACTTGTAATTACACCTTTAGAAACTTGTAATTACACCTTTATAAACTTGTTATTACACCTTTAGAAACTTGTAATTACACCTTTATAAACTTGTAATTACACCTTTACAACTTGTTATTACACCTTTATAAACTTGTTATTACACCTTTAGAAACTTGTAATTACACTTTTATAAACTTGTAATTACACCTTTATAAACTTATAATTACACCTTTACAACTTGTTATTACGCCTTTACAACTTGTTATTACACCTTTACAACTTGTTATTACACCTTTACAACTTGTTATTACACCTTTAGAAACTTGTTATTACACCTTTAGAAACTTGTTATTACACCTTTAGAAACTTGTTATTACACCTTTAAAACTTGTAATTACACCTTTATAAACTTGTAATTACACCTTTAGAAACTTGTAATTACACCTTTATAAACTTGTAATTACAACTTTAAAATAAAAAATATTATCAATGAATTTGGCCCTAATAGGCTTTCGTAGTACGCACTCTATGTTGACATTTAAATACATACCAAAATTTAAAAATAGCGATGCCCCATCGTAATACGCCCACTTTTGTAATGGCAGCCAAGTCGTCCGGGAGGTCGACAAGAACTATCAGTAAATGAAACATCTGTCGAAAACCGTGCCATCAAGAATGTTTACAAAATTGAACGATTTTTGAATGTTTACAACTACAAGTTAAAAATTGAACGCGTTTTCAAAAACAAGGGCATCAATTCATATCAAAAAGGTTTGATTATTTTCATTTTGGATAGGTTTCATCATTGGATGATATTAAACAATTTCACCAAGTGTCATCAAAATCCATCAAGAATTGTGCCTCCTAGAGTGTTTACAAACTAAAAATTAAACGCATTCTCAAGAAAAAGGGCAATAACTCATATAAAATAATTTTCGATTATTCTAATTTTAGACAGGATTCAACCTTGGGTGATAATAAACAATTTCACCAAGTTTCATAAAAATCCATCAAGAATTGTGCCTTCCAGAGTGTTTACAAACTAAAAATTGAACGGGTTCTGAAGAACAAGGGCAATAACTCATATCAAATAATTTCCGATTTGTCTGATTTTCAATTGGGTTCATCCTTGAATGGTTACAAACACTCACACCAAGTTTCGTCAAAATCCATCAAGAAACCTGCTCTCTATCGTGTCCACAATGAATTCAAGAACAAGGGCAATAACTCATAATAGATATTTTTCGATTGGTCTGATTTTCAATAGGGTTCATCCTGAAGTGATTACAAACACTCATACCAAGTTTCGTCAAAATCCATCCAGAAACCAACTCTCTATCGTGTCCACAAACAATACAAGAACAAGGGCAATAACTCATAGTAATTTTTTTTCGCTTGGTCTGATTTTCAAAAGGGTTCATCCTTGAGTGATTATAAACACTCACATTAATGTGTGGGCGTATAAAAAGATCCATTGAGAATAATAGGGCACAGAATGAGTACACAAAATCGTAAAAATAGTGAAAACATGAAAAATTAATTTTTTCCAAAATATCCAAAATTGATTTTTGCGATTTCACTTTGAATTTTTTGTGTTTTTCATAATATTTTGGAAAATTTAATTTTTCATGTTTTCACTATTTTTACGATTTTGATTAATTATTGTTTTTATGAATTTTTGTGATTTTGATGTATTTTGTGTCATCTTTCTAATTAAAGTTTCTCTATTTCCCTCCATTCCTTCTATTTTTTGTCGGTTTCTCGAATTTTCACAATTTCAATTCTTGTTTTCTGCAGTTCTTCTGCTCTCAAACCACTGAGAAACGTCGAAAAATAAAAAAATCGCAATGGTCCCCAATGGGCTACGGTACATTATATTATTTTGCAGACGAACCAGACTGTTTTAGTAGACCCAAGACCAAATGATTATTTGGGATGGTCTTTTTGCACCTTTCTTTGCTGTTGTTTACCTATTGGTATTGCAGCTCTTATTTTCTCGTGTAACGTAAGTAATATTTATTATTGTTATAAATGAGGATATCAAGTACCTTTCTCGAACAGTGAACATATTATTTATTTGGTAAAAATAGTCCGATGACTCTGTTGGTGGACAGGACTGTCTGCGAGGTCATTCTTCAACCTATAAGATATAAGCCTCAATAGCAAGTCTAAAACACTTCTCTCGTTTGGAACACTTCAGAAGTTAGACGGGCTATGATTAGCTGTAATCGCTAGCGTGCAATCCAATCAGATAGCTGTATTTCGTCATACGAGAATAGTGGCTATTGCAATCAAGGTATAAGACGAAGTTCGTAATATCTTGACATTCTGAAGGCGTCTTGCCTCAATGAAATTCAAATTTGAGTAAAGTATGAACAAGGGTTTGTGTTTCTGTGACCTTATATAAGGTGGTAGGAGTGAACACAAAACTACATTTCATTCTAATTTATATTTTTTTCATTCCAGTCGATATCATCAGCAGATAGGCTAAAGTTTGAACAAGCCGGAAAGGAGGCGAATACTGCCCGAATCCTAAATATTGTTGGGTTCGTCATGGGATTGGGTATTTATATTCTGATCATAGTGTTGTACGCTACTGGAGTTTTCTACGTCAGAAAATACAACTATGATTATGAGTACGGAAAATAGACCAATCCTGTAACACATTCTTTGTTTTCTCTTTTTTCACAGCATAGGAAATTGCAGAAATACCATAATTCACGATGAAAAAATTTAGATCTAGAGAAGACGTCTGATTGGCCAAATGTGGGATTGCTAAAATACCGTTCAGTTTATGATAATATTTAAATAGGCTACGAGACTCAATTTGATTGAATAAAAAGATTGTAAAGAGATTTTCTAAACTTTTTTTGTGTATTGGGGCCACTGATAGTATCGTTTGCACATTCCAATTTTCAGTCAGACTCTTAGGGAAGCTGCACTGAGTTCTGCTGCATTTCTTGGAAGGGGTTGAATCTGGTTTAGTCGTCTTTAGATGTCATCCCATAAGTGTTCTATTGGGTTTAAGTCCGGGCTGAGTGAGGGCCATGGCATAACTCTGAAGTAATGCTGTTGGAGGAAGGTTCTGGCAGTGTTTGGACGGGCGCTGTCAGGTGCTTGAAGTTGTGGTTTCGGAGTCTTGCAAAATGCGGTACAACGTGGTTGATGTATAGGGCGACTGTGACTCCATGGTCTATGCCTGGGCCAAGTTTCTGATTGATGCCGACTGAACCCCATACCATAATGCGTGGTCCTTCCCACGGGTCTCTTTCAACCACACACTATTCTGTAAAACATTCACCTCTTCTTCCAACACTCGTACTCTGCCATCTGCAGTACCGACTCTCATCTGAGAACACGTGGATCCTTCACTGCTGATGCCCCCAATGTTATCGTTCGGTGGCCCACCCAAAACGTTGCTGACGATGATGGGGAGTGAGCACCGGACCCTTGTATGGACGGCGACAAGACACGTTCTGGGAGGCGAGCCGATTTCGAACGGTATCAGCACTGATGGGTTGATGATGGTGGCCAATTGTCTGACGAGCTGTCTGTGCAGCTGTGGCGAATCTGTCGTGATCCAGGGACGACCACTACGTGCACGGTCATCAGTGTTGTTGGTGGTGATGTAGCAATGACTTGAGTACGTTGTCCGGTATTTAAGCATTGTTGGGAGGTTAGTCGTGCCATGAGCTCACTGTCTTCAGAGCAACTGAATTCTCAGGAGTTTGATTGTATATCGAACTCTGGTACATGTTGCACGTGCATTTCGATATTCCTCCACATATCTTACAACTTGCTCCAACGGACATCTGACAGTTACTAAGGACCACAACTCTTAAATCGTACACAACCGATATTATTAGTTTAATGTCATATTAATGAGCCCAGAAGTTGAACTATTAGGATGGGACGCAGGGGCGGCGATCCGTTTTGCAAACGGGGAGGGATACATCTTTTTGGAGTACTGGTCGAAGGGCAGACTTGTAGCCAGCCAAGAAATTTAGGTATCCCCCCTTCCCTCCCGGAAAACTTTGTGAATTGTAACTCAAAACAGTGATGCTCGCCGAGGACGCCAAGCCTGGAAACACGATTATCGGAAGTCTGGGGACCATGTCCAGAAAATCTTAGAGAATTTGATTTTCCTTAAACGCGATTTTTTGACATTTTCTGGTGAATTATGGGACTGTGGATCTTCCAAAAGAAAATTTTGAGAATTAAACGCCCGGAAACGCGATTTCCTGACATTTCCCAGAGAATTTAATGTTCAAGATTATATGCATAAGGTCTGTGGTGTACCTGTTTTGAGAATTAGACGGCCAGAAACAGTTTTTTTTAAGATTGAAACGACAATTAAAAGGAAATATACATTAGTTATTCTTCTCTGACTCTGAATAATGCAATAATCGTTCAAACTATTTGGGCAACATTACATAGGCCTACAATTATCCCAATTGGAGCTAACGTCGGCCAAGAGATTATCGTCGGCCAATTTCCTTATCGATGTATATCACGATGATCGATTATATTCATTTATCGATTTATATTTACGAACTCTGGTGGTCAATTGAATGAATGAAGTGAATATGACGTCCAGGTCAATTGTATGAATGAATTGAACTTTCATTAATGGCTATTTGTTAAAGGGGACAATATATATGTCCCATCAGGATCGCCGCCCTTAATGGGACGTATAAACTAATAAGGCGTCTAACCAATGGGACCATACTTCTCATTACTTGGACAGGACTAAAAATACATCTAACTAATAGGGTCATATGTCTCACTACTAGGACGCGGCACGTATTAACTAATAAGACGTCTAACTAATGGGACCATACGTCTCACTACTTGGACGGGTGGATTAACTAATAAGACGTCAAACTAATAGGTCCAGATCTTTTAGTAATGGGGCGGGATGGGACGTCTGACTAATGGGACATCTAATTAATAAGACCATACTTCTAACTAATGGGATGTTACCGTGGCATGT
>NW_008707463.1:898886-900524 GCF_000327385.1 Lottia gigantea | reverse complement strand
GAAAATAATAGCTGCAAAACCAATAGGTAAACAACAGCATAGAAAGGTGCAAAAAGACCATCGCAAATAATCATTTGGTCTTGGGTCTACTAAAAGAGTCGTCGCTACAGGCTGGTTCCATAATATAATGGACATTTATGTCCTACTTTTCTGTCAGTTACTGGCCTTATAATATTTTTACACTCCTCGCTATGTGCCGTGTTTGAATAAAAAATAAACGCCACACCACGTAACTGACTAAAAACAAGTATTAAATGGGATACGGAGATTGGTCAGATTTGAGTTTCTACGAGTCGTTTAGAAATCAAGTTTGCTTTCAGACTGTAACTTGGTCAACTTGACAAGATCGAAAATAATACTCACAACGACGTTCACATTGTTTGTGTTGGTAGGTGGTGGGTAGTACCCCGGTGGCCCAGGAGGGTACTGCCCCATTGGGTATTGTCCCATGGGGTAATGTCCGTGCTGCTGATTACTATAAGGTGTAAGGTAAGCTGGAGGACCGGATGATGGATAGTAACTGTCATTTTCACCTTTTTTAATGGAAAAATTTAAAACACTCTTCACTTTGTGAATAAAATAACAATACTGATATTCCAATTTGTACAAAAATAAGTATAATTTATAGCACAAGTTTTATTCGTTAAATTATTGAAGTCACGAGGGGGCGTATGTTACATACTTGTAACATATTGATTGACAGGTGACGTATAGACAAGTGGATTGTTCTTAAAAACTACACGTGCATAACGAGCGGCGAACATATAAAAATAGGTCATCAGTTGATATATTTCAATTCGCGACGTACAGACGCAATGTCGCAGTGTTTATTTAATGATAACGACGATGAAGATATTATTCTTTCACAAAATTTAGACGATATAGAAAAGGAATTAGCAGTGAAAAATAATATTGAGAAAGATGTGGATTACGGAGAATTGAACCTTATTTCTACTGCAGAGGAATTTGTTAACGCAGAGATGGAGAAAGAATCTGATTGTGGTGAATTTAACGTAATTTCTACAGCCGAGGAACAAAGGTTTCAAACACAAGTATCTCAGGTTGAAATAGACACTTTAATACCTTCACAAACAAACGCTAATACCAGAAAGAATACTAAATGGTCACTAAATATATATTGCGGACCAGTACATTTCAATAATTGTAAATTTACTTTTATGTAAAGAAATACTGTTTATGAGATGTTGAAATAAACACTGTTTTGGAGTTCATTTATTTTGAAAAGTTGTCACCTTGAGTTAACAAGGTTTGACTTCAAGCCCAGTAAGACTAGGCGGGACCTTGATGCTTTGCCAAGACACTCCCCAAAAATGGCCACCGTGCAACAACTAGTGAAATTTCGAAGTTGTAGCACACCTAAGCCCCTCCCCATGAAAACTAATGATTGTAGCATGGGTATGAATAAGAAAAAATCTACTGCATATGTTACAATCTGAATTATTTGATTAATAAACGAAAATTTGAAGTCACAAGATACCTAATAGAACTATAACATTCTCACAGTACAAGAATTAAAATAAAACTAAATACCTGAAGCCATGATTAAAGTTAAATACTTTCTTCGAACTTTACTTAATTCAAATATGGCGACTTTTTCTTATAAGGAAGTTATTTGAA
>NW_008707463.1:893176-898449 GCF_000327385.1 Lottia gigantea | reverse complement strand
TAATTCTTTTTCAGATGTGCCATTAACTTCGCTTAGATTTAAATGTCAATTACCCAACTTAAAAAATACCGAATGGTATCATTTGATTTAACTTTACTATATATTATTTTATTTTCAAAAAATCCTAATGTTCTTTTACCTTTTAATAATAGTTACTTATTACTTTCCATCACCATAACCCTTTTTTCTAGCCAGAGTCTGGTCAGTAGTAACGATGGAAATTTTAAACCTGTGCCAGTGCCTTCTGTTAAATAATAACTGGTTCCTTATGTTATAACCTTCAATTCCTAAAGGCTGACAATTTCTGGCATTTTATATACATGCCTTTTTATATTCGATTCAGAAAGGACAGTGGTTAAAAAATAAAACTCTTACCTGACGCCATGTTGTAAGTTGTCTCTGTAATCTCCAACTTCAATTGTGATCCTCTTTGTTACCCATTCCCGTACCCGGATGTAATATTAGTACCTTTTTTAGTCTTGTGGGTCAAGTATTACGTTTTGTAGTATTTTCTATGAGAAATTGTGTAATGTAACAAACAGGGCACAATAAAGCAAAATTTAGGGTGTATTGATCCACCTTCTTATCAAATATTGTCTAATTTTATATATTATAAATTTATATCTCCAATATACGAATATCACGAGTTGGAAGGACGTGATACCTAAACTAAAACAGAACAATAAGGGGCAGAACTCTATTTCATTTCATTTCACGTTATCTTTGTTATATAATTGTGACTAAGATAACTATTAGTGAAGTATTGTAGAAACGTTGTGTTTGTTATATAATTGTGACTAAGATAACTATTAGTGAAGTATTGTAGAAACGTTGTGTTTGTTATATAATTGTGACTAAGATAACTATTAGTGAAGTATTGTAGAAACGTTGTGTTTGTTATATAATTGTGACTAAGATAACTATTAGTGAAGTATTGTAGAAACGTTGTGTTTGTTATATAATTGTGACTAAGATAACTATTAGTGAAGTATTGTAGAAACGTTGTGTTTGTTATATAATTGTGACTAAGATAACTATTAGTGAAGTATTGTAGAAACGTTGTGTTTGTTATATAATTGTGACTAAGATAACTATTAGTGAAGTATTGTAGAAACGTTGTGTTTGTTATATAATTGTGACTAAGATAACTATCAGTGAAGTATTGTTGAAACGTCGTGTTTGTTATATAATTGTGACCAAGGTAACTATTAGTGAAATATTGTAGAAACGTTGTGTTTGTTATATAATTGTGACTAAGATAACTATTAGTGAAGTATTGTAGAAACGTTGTGTTTGTTATATAATTGTGACTAAGATAACTATTAGTGAAGTATTGTAGAAACGTGGTTTTTGTTATATAATTGTGACTAAGATAACTATTAGTGAAATATTGTAGAAACGTTGCGTTTGTTATATAATTGTGAGTAAGATAACTATTAGTGAAGTATTGTTGAAACGTTGTGTTTGTTATATAATTGTGACTAAGATAACTATTAGTGAAGTATTGTCGAAACGATGTGCTTGTGCCTAAAATAGCCCCCCCCCCCCCCCTCCCACCTCCTGTTTCACGTCCGAGAACGGGTAGGGTCAGATTCGTTGTATAGTTATGACATCAGTTAAGACCACGGACGAATATATATACTCTTGTGGATTAAGTTTGAGAAATGAGAATAAGAGGTAATAATCATGTGATGAGGTGTAGGAAAATATGTATCAAATATAACAACTAGACGCCTGTCAACTGTCCAAAAGGAGTATCCGTGCAGCTAACAACAAATATATATTAATTGGTTTATAGAAAAGATCGAATGCTTAAAACTAATTTAAAAATGTCAACCAGAAAATCCTTATTTAAAGGTTTAAACAACAATGACCTTGTGACTGTATAGTTTTATACAGAGTGGTACCTGTGATATCAACAAGTAGGACATCGGAGGTCAAATACCCTTACATATAGCTGTACGCAAGGGGTATATAGAAATTGTAAGGTTGTAGACCGTGACTGTGATGTCAATTTACAGAGCTACAGAGGTGGTAGCATTTAGCTGTATTTAAAGAGAGTAATATAGACATTGTAGGGTGTTTATAAAATCATCGTTCCTGTCAATATACGGGATACTATAGGTAATATACTCCTACATAGAGACGTATGGTATTGTAGTCTGGAAATAGTAAAGTGTTTATTAGACCATGCAGATTGTGATGTCAACATACAGATCGGCAGTAACGGTGATATACCCTTACATAGAGCTATATGGAGGAATAATATAGAAATAGTAAAGTGTTTATAAGACCATACAGATTGTGATGTCAACATACAAGACTACAGTAACGGTGATACACCTTTGCATAGGGCTATATGGAGGAATAATATAGAAATAGTAAAGTGTTTATTAGACCATACGGATTGGGATGTCAACATAGAGGACAGCAGTAACGGTGATATACCCTTACATAGAGCTATATGGAGGAATAATATAGAAATAGTAAAGTGTTTATTCGACCATACGGATTGGGATGTCAACATACAGGACAGCAGTAACGGTGATATACCCTTACATAGAGCTATATGGAGGAATAATATAGAAATAGTAAAGTGTTTATAAGACCATACGGATTGTGATGTCAACATACAAGACTACAGTAACGGAGTATACCCTTACATAGAGCTATATGGAGGAATAATTGAGAACTTGTAAAGTGTTTACTAGAGTATCCTACATATGATGTCTATGCACAGGGTAGTGACGGTATTACACCTTTAGATTTAGCTGTTCGGGATTTAATGTAGGAATTGTAAAGTGATTAATTGAAGATGGTAAATGTGGTGTCAATGTAAAAGATCATGAGGGGCATTCACCTTTCTCCACTACGACTGGATTACAATTTCTTCATAAAATAGAACAACGTCAAAACTTGATATAGATGTTTTGATAATCACCTTCAATTAGTTAAATTAATTCTGAGGAAAAATGATTTTCAATCTCTATGGTTTTTTATTCAGAATGGTCTCTATATCAATTCTTTAACATCATTAGGTGAAAATAAAGTCCATCTTTTAGCTCAATTTTATATGGATTTTTCATATGTAGATTAAACTGTTTTTTTTATAATATTATGGGCTAGATTTTAATCTTGTAAAATATAATGGCCATTAAAGGGGCATTCCGCTTTTTTTAAAGTTTTTATTATCAAAAACGTAAGTATAGTAAAGTATACCTGAAAATATTTCAGAAAGTATACTTTTTATATCTATGTATCTTCTTGATCAAACTGAATTTGTGTTAAAAAGGTTAATTAAAAACGGAAATACTAATTGTTAATTAAGCAGTTTGACATAGTTTTGGTGTTTGGCTTTATAATGGCTCGGTATTATTATATTATTATTTGAAACCTTTAAAATACGTAGGAGAAATATTTCTCTACAATCAGGAGTTTACTTTACTTAAATCCGTACTGTAGTTTTCTAACAGCTTCCGAAAAGCATAACGAACTTTAAAAGTGTACGTAATCTTACGTAAACCTTTAAAATAGTTAAGATAACAGTCGAATCACTTCGACCAGAATGACCCTTTCATTGTGGACTCTTTTATTCAATTTTAGCTGATTTACCCTGTGAGGTCAATAGACAAAACCATCAAGGCCATACAGCACTCCACCTTAGTGTCATCGGGTTTACTTTGATAAAAGAAAAATTAAATATGATGAAAGTCAATTCCGTAGTGAAAGAGTTATGTGCCCGTGAATACTGTCCCATATATCTTGAATCTATTGATATTTTACTCAATCTTGGTGCAGACGTCAATATACAAGATAAAGGTGGGAAAACAGTTTTAATGTTGGCTTGTATGAAAAATGGTAGAAAATTGTTAGAACCACTATTAATAAATAGAGCTGATGCGGACAGCTATGGTCGATCTACTCTACTATACATAGATTTAATTTTCTTCTGTCTCATGGTTGTAAACAATCTTTTAATCAGCCATGTCTTAATTTTCAAAATGTACTCCAATTTACACCATTATGGCAAAATGATCAAATTTTATACAAAATTTTGTTTTTAAAAATGTGAACCTGCAACTTTTAACATCAGATGATGGAGAAATCTCTTATGATCGGTTGAGGAATTTTCTTGCGAATCTAGGCATGAATTAAGACCAATAGATTTTGATAATTGACACTTGGTGCCACTTTTCATTATAAAATGCTATTTTCATTAGTTAATTCCCTAGAACTGTCGATATTTAATAAAACTATTTTCATTAGTTACCTCCCTTGAAATGATACCGCTTTTCATTATGACATATATATTTACATTTCTACTATCACTCCCTTCAATAAACCAGTTAGCCAAACCGGCGTTTATTTTCCAATAACTGTAGTTTGTCACGTGACAATAAGGCATATGAATACATCGAAAACGAAAAAAAGGATTTGAAAGGGATTTTGAAAGGGTTTCTAACAAGTATTTTAAATCCGTTAATATTTTAAGGGAATAATAAATATTTGATAATTTTATCATCTAAATAAGACTATTGATTTATAGAACTATATTGTTAGGGGCGGGGCGGTGAACTTTATTGACAGATATCGGTGAATTATGCAACAACGATTTCGGGTAATTTTACAATTAAAAAATAGAACATTTTGGCGTATTTTATCACAAAAGATAAACCAATGTAAATATAAGGAATGAATGTGGATCTTGTTATCGTTATGGGGAAATAAACGCTGGTTTATCATGTGACAAGATATACATGACCCGCTTCGCCGCTTCACAGTACCGGAGATCGTATACGCAATTAGTATTTTTCACATACAAATAAGGTTTAGCCTAATAACACTTTAATCCTAATAGGCCTGTAACAACGCTAAAAATTATTATACATTAAATATTATAATGAATAACATGTCACATACAAAGAAGACTATTATAAAAACGATCATTATTTGGTTTTACGTCATCAATATAGCGTTGGACCGATCTAGTCTATTATTGGATATCTATGCGTAATACACTATAATCACAATATAAATGACCAGTCCCACGACCAACCCAAAAATATTTAGGTTTCGGGCAATGTTCGACTCCTTTATGGCTTGTTCAAACTGTAGATTAATTGATGATGTTTTCGACTGCAATAAACAAATATTAATTAAAATGAAATATAGTTTTATGTCAAGTCCTACCACCAAACGACCTTCTTAAGTATGGAAATTCGCTCATATAACCCGAACCGCAAAACGAAACTAAAAATCCAAAACAACAGATG
>NW_008707463.1:881792-892357 GCF_000327385.1 Lottia gigantea | reverse complement strand
TAGGTGTTGATTTACAGGGTATATATTGATAGTGAAATATCAGTATAAAGTGACAGTAGGTGTTGATTTACAGGGTATATATTGATAGTGAAATATCAGTATAAAGTGNCAGTAGGTGTTGATTTACAGGGTATATTTTGATAGTGAAATATCAGTATAAAGTGACAGTAGGTGTTAATTTACAGGGTATATTATGATAGTGAAATATCAGTATAAAGTGGCAGTAGGTGTTGATTTACAGGGTATATATTGATAGTGAAATATCAGTATAAAGTGGCAGTAGGTGTTGATTTACAAGGTATATTTTGATAGTGAAATATCAGTATAAAGTGGCAGTAGGTGTTGATTTACAGGGTATATTTTGATGGTGAAATATCAGTATAAAGTGGCAGTAGGTGTTGATTTACAAGGTATATTTTGATGGTGAAATATCAGTATAAAGTGGCAGTAGGTATTGATTTACAAGGTATATTTTGATAGTGAAATATCAGTATAAAGTGGCAGTAGGTGTTGATTTACAGGGTATATTTTGATGGTGAAATTTCAGTATAAAGTGGCAGTAGGTGTTGATTTACAGGGTATATTATGATAGTGAAATATCAGTATAAAGTGACAGTAGGTGTTAATTTACAGGGTATATTTTGATGGTGAAATATCAGTATAAAGTGGCAGTAGGTGTTGATTTACAGGGTATATTTTGATAGTGAAATATCAGTATAAAGTGGCAGTAGGTGTTGATTTACAGAGTATATATTGATAGTGAAATAGCAGTATAAAGTGACAGTAGGTGTTGATTTACAGGGTATATTTTGATGGTGAAATATCAGTATAAAGTGGCAGTAGGTGTTGATTTACAGGGTATATTTTGATGGTGAAATATCAGTATAAAGTGACAGTAGGTGTTGATTTACAGGGTATATTATGATAGTGAAATATCAGTATAAAGTGACAGTAGGTGTTAATTTACAGGGTATATTTTGATGGTGAAATATCAATATAAAGTGGCAGTAGGTGTTGATTTACAGGGTATATTATGATAGTGAAATATCAGTATAAAGTGGTAGTAGGTGTTGATTTACGGGGTATATTTTGATGATGAAATATCAGTATAAAGTGGCAGTAGGTGTTGATTTACAAGGTATATTTTGATGGTGAAATATCAGTATAAAGTGGCAGTAGGTATTGATTTACAAGGTATATTTTGATAGTGAAATATCAGTATAAAGTGGCAGTAGGTGTTGATTTACAGGGTATATTATGATAGTGAAATATCAGTATAAAGTGGTAATAGGTGTTGATTTACAGGGTATATATTGATAGTGAAATATCAGTATAAAGTGGCAGTAGGTGTTGATTTACAGGGTATATTTTGATGGTGAAATATCAGTATAAAGTGACAGTAGGTGTTGATTTACAGGGTATATTTTGATAGTGAAATATCAGTATAAAGTGACAGTAGGTGTTGATTTACAGGGTATATTATGATAGTGAAATATCAGTATAAAGTGGCAGCAGGTGTTGATTTACAGGGTACATATTGATAGTGAAATATCAGTATAAAGTGGCAGTAGGTGTTGATTTACAGGGTATATTTTGATGGTGAAATATCAGTATAAAGTGGCAGTTGGTGTTGATTTACAGGGTATATTTTGATGGTGAAATATCAGTATAAAGTGGCAGTATGTGTTGATTTACAGGGTATATATTGATAGTGAAATATCAGTATAAAGTGGCAGTAGGTGTTGATATACAGGGTATATTTTGATAGTGAAATATCAGTATAAAGTGGCAGTAGGTGATGATATACAGGGTATATTTTGATGGTGAAATATCAGTATAAAGTGGCAGTAGGTGTTGATTTCCAGGGTATATTTTGATAGTGAAATATCAGTATAAAGTGGCAGTAGGTGTTGATATACAGGGTATATTTTGATAGTGAAATATCAGTATAAAGTGGCAGTAGGTGTTGATTTACAGGGTATATTTTGATAGTGAAATATCAGTATAAAGTGGCAGTAGGTGTTGATTTACAGGGTATATTTTGATAGTGAAATATCAGTATAAAGTGGCAGTAGGTGTTGATTTACAGGGTATATTTTGATAGTGAAATATCAGTATAAAGTGACAGTAGGTGTTGATTTACAGGGTATATTTTGATAGTGAAATATCAGTATAAAGTGACAGTAGGTGTTGATTTACAGGGTATATTTTGATAGTGAAATATCAGTATAAAGTGACAGTAGATGTTGATTTACAGGGTATATTTTGATAGTGAAATATCAGTATAAAGTGACAGTAGGTGTTGATTTACAGGGTATATTTTGATAGTGAAATATCAGTATAAAGTGACAGTAGGTGTTGATTTACAGGGTATATTTTGATAGTGAAATATCAGTATAAAGTGGCAGTAGGTGTTGATTTACAAGGTATATTTTGATAGTGAAATATCAGTATAAAGTGGCAGTAGGTGTTGATTTACAGGGTATATTTTGATAGTGAAATATCAGTATAAAGTGGCAGTAGGTGTTGATTTACAGGGTATATTTTGATAGTGAAATATCAGTATAAAGTGACAGTAGGTGTTGATTTACAGGGTATATTTTGATGGTGAAATATCAGTATAAAGTGGCAGTAGGTGTTGATTTACAGGGTATATTTTGATGGTGAAATATCAGTATAAAGTGACAGTAGGTGTTGATTTACAGGGTATATTTTGATAGTGAAATATCAGTATAAAGTGACAGTAGGTGTTAATTTACAGGGTATATTTTGATGGTGAAATATCAATATAAAGTGGCAGTAGGTGTTGATTTACAGGGTATATTATGATAGTGAAATATCAGTATAAAGTGGTAGTAGGTGTTGATTTACGGGGTATATTTTGATGATGAAATATCAGTATAAAGTGGCAGTAGGTGTTGATTTACAAGGTATATTTTGATGGTGAAATATCAGTATAAAGTGGCAGTAGGTAATGATTTACAAGGTATATTTTGATAGTGAAATATCAGTATAAAGTGGCAGTAGGTGTTGATATACAGGGTATATTTTGATAGTGAAATATCAGTATAAAGTGGCAGTAGGTGTTGATTTACAGGGTATATATTGATAGTGAAATATCAGTATAAAGTGGCAGTAGGTGTTGATTTACAGGGTATATATTGATAGTGAAATATCAGTATAAAGTGGCAGTAGGTGTTGATATACAGGGTATATTTTGATAGTGAAATATCAGTATAAAGTGACAGTAGGTGTTGATTTACAGGGTATATTTTGATAGTGAAATATCAGTATAAAGTGACAGTAGGTGTTGATTTACAGGGTATATTTTGATAGTGAAATATCAGTATAAAGTGACAGTAGATGTTGATTTACAGGGTATATTTTGATAGTGAAATATCAGTATAAAGTGACAGTATATGTTGATTTACAGAGTATATTTTGATAGTGAAATATCAGTATAAAGTGACAGTATATGTTGATTTACAGGGTATATTTTGATAGTGAAATATCAGTATAAACTGACAGTAGATGTTGATTTACAGGGTATATTTTGATAGTGAAATATCAGTATAAAGTGACAGTATATGTTGATTTACAGGGTATATTTTGATAGTGAAATATCAGTATAAAGTGGTAGTTGGTGTTGATTTACAGGATTTTCTGGGTTGAAATGTGAGTGAATACACTATTTTTAAATGGCTCAAGAATGTCAGTAAGAATTATTCTTAAATAAGTTGTAATAAAACCGTTTTAGAATTAGAATGTGTTTATACTCTTGAATATAAAATGAACTGGTTGTGTTTAAGGTTTTGATCTTTATTATTTTGAACAAGGTACAATTACAAAGGAATATACAAGGCCCCTAGATACAGGTAGGTAAAGGGAGAGAAGCGGCAATGGTTTGCCCCCTCCCCCTACCCCTTCTCCACTCCCCCATAAAAATTCCGGCAACCGACCAATTTCATTACTGTAACTAAACACCATACACCATTGCCATTCCGTAGATATTTTTACAAAAACAATCTGGTCTAGGTCTACAGGTCTACGTTAACCATGTTATACAACCAGTTTGAATTGAAGTTTTGAATGTGTCAAGTTCAGTAATAATATTAGATCCTATACACTTATAACAATACATATAGTATTAACAGTTGTTATTTTCTACTTGGATCATTCTAAATTGTACTTTAATTGTTGGTAATACAAAGATAGTTGGTACAATGTAACAATCATACATACTATAAATGGTTATGACTAATGGGAGAAGACCTAATGGCTATGCCTACATTGTGCATTACAGTGATAGTAAAGCTAAGTTCCAGGTATAGTTCATAGTTCAAAATTGGAAGTATTTGATCAAAGTTCAAAGGAAATAATAATTTGTTAAAAATAATAACAAAGAAAAAGACAGTCACCGAACGTTTTATAATTTCACTACATTTTTTATCGTTTGAACTTTTCAATTTTCCTTTACATGATATTTATAAGTATATTTAATGCCCGCGAGAATTAAAAGTTGAAAATCTTGAATTACACTCTATCAAAGTAAGTGTTTAAAACAGTCTACTGACTTCGTAATTTAGCAGGAAAATCGAAATTCCTTACAATATTAATAAAAATGTAAAAGTTCACATGTTTCTATTGTGTGAGCAAAGTAAAAAGTTTCTTGAATTTTTTCCACTATTTCTTTTATGGGAATTTGAATAACATCCTAAGAAAAGTACTTTTATTCTTAAAATGTCTTAGCGTTGATAAAAATATAAACATGATAACACATGATTTCTTCAAAATTGTTTAAATAAACCAAAATTTTGGACTTTTTTGATAGAGAATTTCTAGGAGAGAAATGTGTTTCTTTTCAATGTAAACTTACAAAAATATATATTTTTATCAACGCAAAAACATTCTTAGACTAAGAGTACTATTTCGAGGCTGATATATGCAAATTCTCATAAAGATAATGGAAAAAATAAAATAAACTTTACACTTGTCTCAGACAATATTCAATATTAATTGTATTAGTATTTTATTAAACCAGCACCTGTTGCGTAGTAACCTGTTGCGTAGTAACTTGTTACGTATCTTATTATCTAGCCAGTTTCGCAATCTTTCTGAACAATCTCGAACATTATTCTAATCCTGTGCCAGTGCCGTCTGTTGAATAATAAATGGTTGCTTCTAAACTATTATCTGAGCAAAGTAAAAAGTTTTTTGAATTTTTTCGATATTTTTTCGTAGAATTGGAATATCAGCCTTAAAATAGTACTGATAGTCTTAAAATGTCTTTGTGTTGATAAAAATATAATATTTTGTAAGTTTTTATTGAATAGAAACACATTTCTCTCCTAGAAATTTCAACCCAAAAAAGTCACAAATTTTAGCGGAAAATTGTCATCTGTTAAAACAAAGTTTGAAGACATTATGTGTGCTTATGTTTATATTTTTATCAACACAAAGTCATTCTAAGACTAACAGTACTGCAATTCTCTTCAAAATAATGGGAAAAATTCAAAAACCTTTTAATATGCTCAGACAAAACTTCTAACCTCCATTAGTTCCAGGCTGACATTTCATTTTAAATAAATTTCTTTTTACATTTGATTAAGAAAGGACAGTGGTTTTAAAAAAATGAAATCGTTACCTGACGCCATGTTGTAAGTTGTCTTTGTTAATACCGTGCAACTGTGTTCAAACTTATTCTTTACCTCCTCAAACTCGACCCGGATGTAAATCGTCTGCTCTATATTCAGTAACTTGTTGTTTTGTGATGTAAATTCAATTGGGTCAAGATTTACGTTTGAAGTGATATAATCTATAAAATTGTGAAAATGAAATGAATGGAGTTTTACTTCCTGCACCATGTAATCTACTATTATGTTGCCTGGTACAGCAAAGCATATTGGGTCTATTGATCGACCTCGTTTTCTTTGATGTTGAGAGAGGCGGAGGAGGCGGGGGGGGGTTGATTGGATGTTAAAGCACCACAACAAGGCTTCAAACCGTAAAATATTTAATATATAACAAAAACCCTGAAAGAATACAATGAAATAATTGCAAACAAATTGACAATAAATGATATATCAAATGGCAATACTTATAATACATGGAATATAAAGCTACTGTATGCTGTAATGCTGTACTATGTGAAATAATCACTAATAAAGCTTACCCTAAAAGCGGTTTAAACTGACGAATCGCGATACGACATGCCACGATACGTGTATCGTATCCAACGCCGCGTATCGATACGTGGGGATACCTTTCATTCTATTACAAAAGTGCGGATTTTATAAGTTAACAATTGTTTTCACTGAAATAGTTTATAAGACAGAAATATCACAGTTATAAAGTTATAAATTAATATATATAGAAACTATTTATAAGACACTGGACCCTAACCACTTCTATCAACTATATTACCAAATATCACAGTTATAAAGTTATATATTAATATATATAGAAACTATTTATAAGACAGTGGACCCTAACCACTTCTATCAACTATATTACCAAATATCACAGTTATAAAGTTATAAATTAATATATATATAGAAACTATTTATAAGACAGTGGACGCTAACCACTTCTATCAACTATATTACCAAATATCACTGTTATAAAGTTATAAATTAATATATATAGAAACTTTTTATAAGACAGTGGACACTAACCACTTCTATCAACTATATTACCAAATATCACAGTTATAAAGTTATAAATTAATATATATAGAAACTTTTTATAAGACAGTGGACACTAACGACTTCTATCAACTATATTACCAAATATCACAGTTATAAAGTTATAAATTAATATATATAGAAACTATTTATAAGACAGTGGACGCTAACCACTTCTATCAACTATATTACCAAATATCACAGTTATAAAGTTATAAATTAATATATATAGAAACTTTTTATAAGACAGTGGACACTAACCACTTCTATCAACTATATTACCAAATATCACAGTTATAAAGTTATAAATTAATATATATAGAAACTATTTATAAGACAGTGGACACTAACCACTTCTATCAACTATATTACCAAATATCACAGTTATAAAGTTATAAATTAATATATATCGAAACTTTTTATAATACAGTGGACCCTAACCACTTCTATCAACTATATTACCAAATATCACTGTTATAAAGTTATAAATTAATATATATAGAAACTATTTATAAGATACTGGACACTAACTACTTCTATCAACTATATTACCAAATATCACAGTTATAAAGTTATAAATTAATATATATAGAAACTATTTATAAGACAGTGGACCCTAACCACTTCTATCAACTATATTACCAAATATCACAGTTATAAAGTTATATATTAATATATATAGAAACTATTTATAAGACAGTGGACCCTAACCACTTCTATCAACTATATTACCAAATATCACAGTTATAAAGTTATAAATTAATATATATATAGAAACTATTTATAAGACAGTGGACACTAACCACTTCTATCAACTATATTACCAAATATCACAGTTATAAAGTTATAGATTAATATATATAGAAACTATTTATAAGACAGTGGACACTAACCACTTCTATCAACTATATTACCAAATATCACTGTTATTAAGTTATAAATTAATATATATAGAAACTTTTTATAAGACAGTGGACACTAACGACTTCTATCAACTATATTACCAAATATCACAGTTATAAAGTTATAAATTAATATATATAGAAACTTTTTATAAGACAGTGGACACTAACCACTTCTATCAACTATATTACCAAATATCACTGTTATAAAGTTATAAATTAATATATATAGAAACTATTTATAAGACAGTGGACGCTAACCACTTCTATCAACTATATTACCAAATATCACTGTTATAAAGTTACAAATTAATATATATAGAAACTTTTTATAATACAGTGGACGCTAACCACTTCTATCAACTATATTACCAAATATCACGGTTATAAAGTTATAAATTAATATATATAGAAACTATTTATAAGACAACAGTGGACCCTAACCACTTCTATCAACTATATTACCAAATATCACAGTTATAAAGTTATAGATTAATATATATAGAAACTATTTATAAGACAGTGGACCCTAACCACTTCTATCAACTATATTACCAAATATCACAGTTATAAAGTTATAAATTAATATATATAGAAACTTTTTATAATACAGTGGACGCTAACCACTTCTATCAACTATATTACCAAATATCACAGTTATAAAGTTATAAATTAATATATATAGAAACTATTTATAAGACAGTGGACGCTAACCACTTCTATCAACTATATTACCAAATATCACAGTTATAAAGTTATATATTAATATATATAGAAACTTTTTATAATACAGTGGACACTAACCTCTTCTATCAACTATATTACCAAATATCACAGTTATAAAGTTATAAATTAATATATATAGAAACTATTTATAAGACAGTGGACGCTAACCACTTCTATCAACTATATTACCAAATATCACTGTTATAAAGTTATAAATTAATATATATAGAAACTTTTTATAATACAGTGGACACTAACCACTTCTATCAACTATATTACCAAATATCACTGTTATAAAGTTATAAATTAATATATATAGAAACTTTTTATAATACAGTGGACACTAACCACTTCTATCAACTATATTAACAAATATCACAGTTATAAAGTTATAAATTAATATATATAGAAACTATCTATAAGACAGTGGACACTAACCACTTCTATCAACTATATTACCAAATATCACTGTTATAAAGTTATAAATTAATATATATAGAAACTTTTTATAAGACAGTGGACACTAACCACTTCTATCAACTATATTACCAAATATCACTGTTATAAAGTTATAAATTAATATACATAGAAACTTTTTATAATACAGTGGACACTAACCACTTCTATCAACTATATTAACAAATATCACTGTTAAAAAGTTATAAATTAATATATATAGAAACTATTTATAAGACAGTAGACGCTAACCACTTCTATCAACTATATAACCAAATATCACAGTTATAAAGTTATAAATTAATATATATAGAAACTATTTATAAGACAGTGGACACTAACTACTTCTATCAACTATATTACCAAATATCACAGTTATAAAGTTATATATTAATATATATAGAAACTATTTATAAGACAGTGGACCCTAACCACTTCTATCAACTATATTACCAAATATCACAGTTATAAAGTTATAAATTAATATATATAGAAACTATCTATAAGACAGTGGACACTAACCACTTCTATCAACTATATTACCAAATATCACAGTTATAAAGTTATACATTAATATATATATATATATATAGAGAGAGAGTCTTTGAAGATAAATTTCTTATCACAATACCCTATATCGCGATATGTATCGTATCGTGACCCTTGTATCGTATCGTGACATGATTGGCGATACCCAGAAATAGTTTAAACTATAACCTGCGTAAAAGTGAAATACCTTACCACCAAGGTGTTATGTGAATCTGTAATAAAATCAGCCCCTTCAGTTAGGGTGGGGTCCGTGGGGGCTGCGAATTAGGCCCTAGCAAATTTTCTGCAGTTCAGCAGAGACTGATTCATTTACAGTGTCTTTGAACAAAATCAAAAAGATGTATGAATTTTGATACGTTTTTGGCAGCTCAAAATTGTCAGAAAGGAGTTCTTTGGGCTATTAATTCATCAAATTTTCTGAGTACAGCACCAATTCATTCCTGGTTGAATACAATATATGTGAATGAAAATGGATGGTTATGTAATACAATTATAGATGTAAGAATTGTGAATGAATTCAATGCAGAACTGTGCAATAAACTTGAAACTATTCCATATAACATGGCCAACACCTTGGTAACCAGTATAAACAAATATATAAAATACTAAAATTAAACAGCCTCCGATAGCCTCTGACTGCGTCGACTGATCCGACACCCCAACAGGTCATTTTAATCATTAAATTTTTATTAAAATTGTCAAGAAAATGGCAGGCTGAAACTGACTAGATAAGAGAATAAATTTTATGTAACAGAAAGCGCCGGCCTAGGATTAAAGTGATATTCAATAATGTTAACGAAAATATCGTTATCAATCAATCAAGTTTATTACTGAGCATCAAGGCAAATGTAATATCTCGGGGTATTGCGGTACACGTATGAGTTATGCCTGATGTTAAATATAAATAAATGCCGAATAATAACATCATACATAACTCATACGTGTACCACAATAGGACTCATTCCACTAAAATAGTCCAGGCCGAAGGCTAATTCTAAAAATAGTCGTTTTGTGAAGTGCTAAACTCTAGCGGATGAGTATAACCAGTAGTAGTCTACTTTCAATTTTAGCAGCTCAAAATGTTCATGGTCATCATATAATGAACTTTTTAGGAGACATTGAGAATTGGTCAGGCTTTCATTCGACATATTGGAAAGCTTTCAACGAGATTTCTGGAAAAAGTTATAGAAGGTTGAATTTCGTGTTTTAACATGGGAAGAGATGGCAAATGAATTAGTGGAGTGAGTCT
>NW_008707463.1:871857-876311 GCF_000327385.1 Lottia gigantea | reverse complement strand
CTTTTTAATCAAAATCAAACGTTCGTTCCTCTTTCGTTATCTTTTAGCTAAATCTATGACGTCTGCGTTAACCAATCAAATTTTCATCCTCTCGGCGAACGTACAAGAGGGCTGTCGTTAAGTTTAGCAAAACTGGCCAGAAAGATGTACCTTAAAATTTTAAAGTTTGCAACCCTCCATTAGACGTTAAATCTGGGAGCTCAGGGAAGATGCCATTGGTACAGTGGTTAGTGACTTGGGATAGCCAATAGTTTCAGAAATTCATTTTCATAATCACTGAATATCTTTCAAACAGATTTACAACCAATCAGATTGAATAGCCATTGTAGACTCGGACTTACATAGTGTTTAAATTAGATTATAATTTATAATAGAGATAAGGCGAATATTGGTGTCTCTCACGCCCTCTAAATTTTCAGGGTTAGATTACAATTAAAACTTTTCAAAAGAACTTATAATACCTTCATTAAACAGGAATTAAATTCATCTGTAAAGAAATGTCACCTATCACGATAACAACAAGACACAACTAAAAGAATTGGTTGGTTATAAATAGTAATACAGAACTTTAGATCATATTAAAATCATATTAAACTATTAACATGTTGAACAATAGTTGTCAGGTCTTGTACATATTGATTACTAATATGTTTTGATATAAATGAATAATATGATTGTATATCATATATTATAATCACCCCTGACCCCTGAATGTCTGTCCGTCCACATAGACTTGGCTTACAATTTGGCTTGATTGTAACCTACCATGAGAGCCCAGCGAAAATAAATGGTTTGTATTAAATTGTATAAATTTTAAGAAAAATGTTTTGCATGTTGGTGATATCTAGGACGTATTGGATATTGGCTAGGTTAAGTTGAATTCTTTTTGAGTTTTGACTCGACCGAAAAAACCTGTCTCTAAGCCAGCTGAAAAGTGTCAAAATATCTATCAGAAGCTTGAAAAGAGAGATGTTTCGGACTAAGTTAAAATTAGCCTGTTAACTGTATACGCTACATTTTTGATCAGATTTCAATATAAAATAGTAGGCTTATAGCCCCAACACACCGGACTGCGACCATCACTTGGTATGTTGATGAGGTCTTGTATGATTTCATTTTCTATTTTTCTATAAATGAATTGTGTTGCCCTTGTAATTAAATTGGCAGAATAAATTACTGTAGAGTAGGCTACCTTAAACTTTGCTGTTGTCTCATGGTGACCACTTGTTTAACAAACAGTTAATGTTGACTATAACCAGGAGTGTATTGTACCCATTTCAAATAGATCTATTATGATCAGTATTGAATTATAGATCATACAATTTCTAATGTTGACTATAACCAGGAGTGTATTGTACCCAGTATTGAATTATAGATCATACAATTTCTTTTGTTGACTTGTTTTTTTCAATTTCTGCATAATAATTTATTATCTCTGAATAAGATTGAATGGGGTATATTTTTAACATGTTTTTTATAGTTTGATAGCGTCATAATATCTCTATAAGACAGTCTATATAACTTGAGCAGACCCCAGTTGATTCCATAATGCATCTGAACTTCTGAAGCCCCAGTCCCACTGATAATTTAGGAATCTGCGATAGGGCATCGTGGAAAGTCTTCAGATGTCTTGCGATAACGCACCTGAACCGCTACAGTAACTTCGTTACAACTTTGTGTTTGATATATTGAGGAATTCCTCTCTAGTCTGTATATTGTTTGGTGTCTTAACCAGTTTGTTGGTTTGTCGAATTTTCCTGCCGTAGAAGGCAATTTCAACTAAAATTTCGAAGTTGACTAACACTAAAATATTTCTTGTGATTTTTACACTGTAATGTCCAGCAGCTATATTGCCTAGAATGTGAACCTGTTATATTCTCTATCATGTAAATTGAATTTATTTTTTATGAATTTTTGGTTTTAATTATATATAGTAGCCTACTTGGGATCTAAAGTTTTTATATTCTCTTTATAAAAAGAATCCTTTTCTTAAGCTTCACCATTTTCGGGTGTTGATTTGGTCCTTGAATTATGTAAATAGTCTTCAGATATACTATACCTGTACAAAACTCTCGCAATTCCTTCACATATACCTCTAACTAGCAATTTCTTTTTTATTTCGTTCACAAGCTAACCATTATTATGAAGTTTGGGGTATCCGAAAGTTGATACAGTCTCTGACACCCAAACATCTCTAGTCGAAGCTGTGCGTAGACGATGTTTGACTGGAAGCTGTGAAGCCGATTGGCGTAGCTGAATAATTCCCGTTTCTCAGACCAAGGTATGATTGACACCCGAAAATGGCATAACATAGACTTTAAACCAGAGAGTTGTTAATAAAATGTCGACTGAAAAGGAAAGTGACTCGACAAACATTCCAAGAGGTCTGATTTTATTCAGAAATTTGTAAGTTTCGAGTGATGTCCTGTTATTCTGATTTTATATCTCAAAACATAAAAAAAAAACACGACTCTAAGACTTAATATTACACATTAAATTTTTATCTAGTAAACACTAAAAGGCGAAACTTGGTAATATTATTCAGTATCACCTCAAAAAGTTCAAGTGTATGACTGAAGGTTGAATATTTCATACTGGTGATTGTTACTGTACTGACAAATATATTTAATTAAGATTAAAGCTGCCAAGATTGGGATGTTTGATAATATGATTTCTAGAAATAGATTTAGATACGAAAGATAAGGTTTGGAAATAGTCACTTCCTGTGCAGGTAGAACTCAAAATTTTTATGGTCATCATATTTTACATTTCTAACCAGATTCTAAGAATTTACCCGGCTTGACATATTGGAAATTTCTAAATGAGATTTCTGCAAATAGTTTCAATCTATACTCCCTGATATTGTCATAGTCCCGGTGGATTCTGGGCAGGTCATTTCTCTCCTTTCTTGACTAGCCAAGCTGCACCGACCGACATGTCGAGATGCACTTCAATATTTACGAAGTTGCAAGTATTTTTGTAAATATTTTGGAGGAGAGTTTTTACTCAACTAACTTGTATTTCACATGAGATACAGTCGTATAAACACTAATACTTAAATCAACTAAATGTACTTATCTATTTCAGAGAATGGCTGCTACAGTAATTTTAAAGAATAGACATTATCTGCAGGGTTTGAACCTAACCAATCTTATTAAAAATATACGTGATGAAAAACTGCTACCTCTGGAAGAGTTGGCAAGCTTTAAGAGGGTAAGAGTCTGGCTGATTTGTCTATCCAGGTAATTAGATTTATATTAGTTTTTATACTGTCCCATCATTGTGGTTCTAGAATAGATGTTACTTATTGTCCTTGAAACATCAACATTCAACCTATGACAGCTGACTGAATTATGGTTTCTAGGTACAATTCAACCTTAATTTTGTTTTGCCGTTATTCATCCTACATTAGAAGATGTTTTGCAGAAGTCGGGACGTCCTGTTAATCTGTATAACTGTCGACATGTGATACACGAAGCAATATGTTTCGCTAACGAGTTTGGTCAGCCGGTATGTTTGTTTTTGTTAAAACTTTGTCAGAAGTCTAAATTCACGAGGAAGATGTATATTATAATTAGGACATTTAGAAGAAGATGTAATTTCGAAAAACACGAGCTATCTATCCGATGATCACTCAATCAACAAAATTCTGATGTTTCAACCCTACCAAGGTTTTTAACTGTATGTTATGTAGAAAGTTATAATAAGCAAGTTCTTAAAACAAGGATTAAACTCTCTATTGGCGTTAACAGAAGAATCGAGAATGATTTTACAATGGCTGCAGAAAAATTAATGATAATATTCGCTAAAGAGAGAGATTGTTTTTAAAGGTGGTATTAAAACGGGTGCAACTCCCTCGTTCATAGAATATGTGGAATGTAACAAATAAACAAAGTAGATATCATTAGCTATGTGGACGCTCTTGCAGGGGATCTGAGTGGACAAATCCAATGCCAGAATGGTTAAATACCAATATTTGAGTTAGTTTGAGACAAGATCTTATAATTACATGATTAAATAATTACTGTTTTATTTATTACAGATTGATTTAAAAATGTCAACCAGAACATCTTTATTTATTGCCGTAAAGATTAATAATCTCTTGACTGTAAATAATTTGATACAGAGTGGTGTATGTGATATTAACTTACAGGACCATAGAGGTTATACAGCGTTACATTTAGCGACAAGGGATGGTAATGTAGACATTGTAAAGTGTTTGATAGAGTATGATACCTGTAATATCAACTTACAGGACATTCACCGAGATACACCATTACATATAGCGGTAAAGGAGGGTTATGTAGATATTGTAAAGTGTTTGATAAAGTGTAGTACCTGTAAGGTTAACTTACAGGATATTGAAGTTAGAATACCGTTACATATAGCTGTAGACTGGGGTAATATAGACATTGTAAAGTGTTTGATACATTGTAGTACCTGTGATGTTAATA
>NW_008707463.1:824966-871807 GCF_000327385.1 Lottia gigantea | reverse complement strand
AAATCAACACCTACTACCACTTTATACTGATATTTCACCATCAAACTATACCCTGTAAATCAACACCTACTACCACTTTATACTGATATTTCACTATCAAAATATACCCTGTAAATCAAAACCTACTGCCACTTTATACTGATATTTCACCATCAAAATATACCCTGTAAATCAACACCTACTGCAACTTTATACTGATATTTCACCATCAAAATATACCCTGTAAATTAACACCTACTGTCACTTTATACTGATATTTCACTATCAAAATATACCCTGTAAATCAACACCTACTGCCACTTTATACTGATATTTCACCATCAAAATATACCCTGTAAATCAACACCTACTACCACTTTATACTGATATTTCACTATCAAAATATACCCTGTAAATCAACACCTACTGCCACTTTATACTGATATTTCACTATCAATATATACCCTGTAAATAAACACCTACTACCACTTTATACTGATATTTCAGGTGAGAATTACAATTACGACCAGTCAGCTGACAAGAGAAAGGTTGATCCTGTAAATGCTGGCTATGATCAACCATCAGACCCTCCCGCTTACACCCCTTCACCTTATGGTAATCAGCAGCACGGACATAACCCCAGTAGACAATACCCAATGGGACAGTACCCTCCTGGGCCACCGGGGTACTACCCACCACCTAACAACACAAACAATGTGAACGTCGTTGTGAGTATTATTTTCTTCTATCCTGTCAAAGTCGACTAATTTTAAGGCAATTTAATATCTTTCTTTACGACTTTTAGAAACTTGTCACATCGGAGTAAATCTGATTAATCACTGGGTCTTATCTAAACAATTGTTTTCCAGCCAATTACAATTAATTTGACTTTTAGCCAAATTTTCTGCAAATTTTTTTTAAGTTAAACTTAAGAAAGCGAACTTTTGAAAACGTAACAAGCCCAAAAACTTACAGGACAGTGGGAGGTAAATGTCCATTATATTATTTTGCAGATGACCCAGCCTCAAATGGCGACTGTTATAGTGAACCCAAGACCAAATGATTATTTGGGATGGTCTATTTTCACCTTGCTATGCTGTTGTTTACCTATTGGTATTGCAGCTATTGTTTTCTCGTGTAACGTAAGTAATGTTTATTATTGTTATAAATGAGGATATTTATGTTGTTTATTTGGTAAAAATAGTCCGATGACTCTGTTGGTGGACAGGACTGTCTGCGAGGTCATTCTTCAACCTATAAGATATAAGCCTCAATAGCAAGTCTAAAACACTTCTCTCCTTTGGAATACTTCATACCCCAGACGGGCTATGATTAGCTGTATTCGCTATCGTACAATTCAATCAACTAGCTGCATTCGCGATACAAGAATAGTGGCAATTGCAATCAGGGTATAAGACGAAGTTCGTAATACCTTGACATTCTCTGGCAAACCTCAAGACATAATGTGCAAAAAATCCATTGATTTACTGGACATTCATAACAGGCCAACTGAAATCCGTTGATTTCTATGGCCTTTGACAGTCCCAAGACCCCTTGCCTCAGGGAGATTCGATCCTTTCGGCATCTCTCAGTTTCGGCATACAATCAGTTTTGAACCTGAAAAGGTTTGTGGCCCTGTATACTAATAACTCTGAGGTGGTAATCATTCCAATTAATATATTTTCATTGCAGGCGAGATCATCATCAGATAATCTACATTTTGAACAAGCCAGAAAGGAGGCGAACACTGCCCGAATCCTAAATATTGTTGGGTTGGTCCTGGGATTGGGTATTTCTATTCTGATGATAGTGTTGTACTCTACTGGAGTTTTCTACGTCAGAACAAACAACTACAATTATGAGTACGGAAAATAGACCAATCTTGTAACACGCCATTGTTTACAGCACAGGGAATGTTGTCAGAAATATCATACTTTACTATGAACAAATTTAGATTTATAGGAGAAATCTGATTGGTTTTTTGCTAGACTGCTAAGCTTTCTTTCAGTTTACGATAATACTTTACAAAGACTACAAGACGCAATTTGATGGGATAAAGGGATTATAACGAGATTATCTTCAATTTGTATGCTAAAGGCATCAATTCCGATTTGCAATCAGCCGTCTGTGGTTCTTGGAATTCCATTAAAACTAATCCCCAAATTGGAATAGCGCACATTGATGCTTTGAGTGTCCCCGATACACATAAAGAATTAGAAAACCTCTTTACAATCCCTTTAATATTTAAATCTAGACTACCGTATCAACCAATGAAATTCTCAGTATTTCATATTTTCAACTGTCTATAAGTTATGATGTTGCTGACAGCAGACGACCAATTATAGTGCCTTAAACTTTCTGTATGTTTCAGAGCTAATAATATAATTACTTAAGCTAATACTAATAGAAAGTGCTATCAATTATTAACGTAGTATTACATAGTTGCTATTGATATGACCTTTGCGATAGTGACTTCATTTTACACCTGTGTTAGTGTAATTGCAACAACCACCGAAAATTGAAATAGTGCAAATTGATGCTATATTATTACATAGTGTACTTTAGATGTATCTAATTACTTAATTGTTTTCACAAAATTCGACTCTATCCTAGATTTTATTATATTTTTGTAATGGAGACGGCTAATCTCATGTTCTCTTTTTGGTTTTATTTTCTTTTTGTATTATATCAATGAAAACGAATTTCGTATTGTCTGATCTTACTTAGCTTTCTGTATTTTCTTTTTATTTTATGATAAAAAGGGACCAATTTGTATCAAATAATCTTACTTAGATATCTGTAACACTTTTCAAATGAGATATCTTGTGTCAGGTTCTTGAATCGTGACACGAATACCCGAAATCTAGCTCTCTCAGCATGTAACAGATGTAACAACTGAGTATTTAGCTTCAAATTTAGCGACAAGTGAACGTGCTTTATTTCATTTCTACTTTCAGAAACAAAAGCTTATCAATTCTAACCGTCATTTTTTAAGCTCCGCGTATAATTGTCTTCATTAAGGTGATTGACCAAATTACAACCTTTCTTTGCATCTCACTGTTTATTTTTTTTACTGTGCATCAATAAAACTTCTGTAAGTACATGTCTTTTTTCTTTATTTAAGCTTCTGTTTGAGTCAGAAATTGCTTGAATCATAATTCGGGGCTCAGCGTAGTGATATTACTCGTGAACTACGTACACTCGTGGTATCACTACGCCAAGTCCCTCGAGCAATATTGACACACAGGCGCAGTTCGACCATTGGATACTGCGATTTACATTAAATATTTAGAATTCTATGGTTTAAGAGTAGACACCAAATGCTATGACGTGAAGAGAAAACTTAAGTCGCGTTAAATGCATTTACCCCCAACCCAGATCAGAAAATTTTCCAGGGGAGCCTCCTTCATCACCCCGCCGCAACTTGTACCCTATAAAATCTACAAAGGTGCTCGGATGCGCCCCTCCCCCACCCCCAGTCAATGAAATCCCGGCTTCGCCACTGGATTATATATTATATAATTTACAGAATATATAACTAATATATTTAGAGTGATTTGGATACACGATGAAGATTGCTTTCATATACCTTTATTAAATTCTTTAAATACTTCTCTATCCTATTGATTAAAGGTATATATATATATATACTAGCGGTGGAAATACAAGTAATATGGATTACGATGGTATATCCACTTTACATTTGGTCTGAGTGTGGATGGGTATGTCGGGGTGGAGAAATTAAATAAGAAATAAATACGTCATAATGAAAAGTGGTATCAGGTGTTTTGAAGAGTAATTATACCCTGCCTGGGGTCACACCTGGCATTGCTGCTAAACATACACAACAAACACGACAAACACAACAAACACGACAAACACAACAAACACGACAAACACAACAAACACAACAAACACGACAAACAAGTGACTTGACCAGTTGACTGAATTAATTTAAAATTTCAAGGGAGGTAACAAAAAAAAATCGTTTATCAAATGTGGACTCTCTTCACTAAAACACTTTATGCAAATGATTGTATGTTGTCCAGGCTATTTTTAGAAATCTTCTTTCTCTCCCTCTTGAGGTTTTTGCAAGCTTCTTCTGAGTAATTTTTGGTCTAGATTTGGAATTTGATGTCTGAAATTGGATTATCTTTAAGATTTAGTGAGATGATGAGAGACCTAAAGGCAGAAGGCTAATTCTAAAAATAGGCGTTTTGTGAACTGCTAAACTCTAGCGGATGAGTATAACCGGTAGTAGTCAACTTTCAATTTTAGTAGCTCAAAATTTCCATGGTCATCATATAATGAATTTTTTAGGAGACATTGAGAATTGGTCAGGCTTTCATTCGACATATTGGAAAGCTTTCAACGAGATTTCTGGAAAGGGTTGTAGAAGGTTGAATTTCGTGTTTTAACTTGGGAAGAGATGGCAAATGAATAGGTGGAGAGAGTCCATAATATCGACATTTGAAGGGACGTTACTAATCATATAAATAATCATTATGATAAGAAAAACAAGCATTTTATAATGGAAAGTGGCACCAAGTGGAGTTAATAATCAAAATCGATTTTTAATTCAGCTATTCAATTCGATTACTTTGTTTCTAATCTCGTCCTAATTCTAGATTATATCTTAGTTGAAAAGGCCCAATTATCGTCACCAAATTGTAAGAAACACAGGTAACTGATGCAAGGATTTTGATTGATTAACTTCACAGAAATTCAATCCTTATCCTAATTCTAATCTGAATTCTTTCTTAAAAATATCAATGTAAAAAATACAATTTATGTTACAATGATTACAGGGCGTCGTTATAATTCCAGTTTTATTGAAGCTGAAAGAATTCTTCCCTGTTTTATATTTTCGATTGGGATCAATAATAACCAGTTTCAAATAGCAAACAAGCTATAAAATATGCACTTATTCATACTTTAATTGAAACACACTATCAGATACAGTATCAGTATCTCAGATACTAGATCAATTTTAAGGAGTTTTGGAACATTCTAGTTCCGTTATGAACGATATAGTTAGACCAAAATCCGGCCTTAGAGCTAAACGTTTAAACTTCGAGAAAATAAAAATAGATTCAGGGGTAAAAGATAATAACGAGTGTCCTATTTTGTAAGTCTTTTCAAGAATGTCTGGTTCCAAAGTTAAAAATAATAAATTTTAAAACCGAAACAAAGAACATTCGCGACAATCTCAGATAAAGGTTTATAATTCTGTTATAGGAATTTTGGAACATTCCAGTTCCATTATAAACGATATAGGTAGCCCAAAACTCGGTCTTAGAGCTAGAAAATTGAGTGGAATGGTGTGTTGTCTAGATAACGACAGTTTTATACCCGAATCAACAGTAAATCCGGATCCGATCTGAACAGAGTTGTCATCCCAACTCAGCCAGAAAGGTTTAAATCTGGTGTTATCCAATAACATATCTTCCTTTCTTGATAATCTCCGCATGTAACCTTTGGTCTTATTTCTAATACCTGTATACTCATTGTTTCCACCACCAATTAGAAACTCGTACAGCGGTTCAGGAGAATCACTCGTTTCAAACAATCCTAAAATACCATCTTTTGGACCTTTTACCAAAAACGCTTTGGAGTTTTGTAGCTCCACGCTCTCGTAATGGGTGAATGTTGTTTTCTCGTTGTATGTTAAGATGACACCGTTGGTCCAATATGTGTAGTATACTAGAAAGATTATTGTAACTAGAATGTTCCAAATTTTCATTATGTTATTTATTGTCCACAAACAGTTCAATATAGCGACAGAAGCAGATCGTAACTGACACTAAGTTTACAATAGTCTTAGTCTTGATAAGAAACAAGGCTGAGGACACCCCGGGTGATCTTTGCAGTAAACTACAAGCGGTCCGTCGCCAAGATTCAATATTCCAAATTCAATATAACAATATGACACTTCTTGTAATCGAGCGTCGCTAAAATTCAATATTCCAAATTCAATATAATCGCGGCACGTAGGGCTAAAATGACAATTCTTGTAATCGAGCGTCGCTAAAATTCAATATTCCAGAGCAAGGAATTATCGATGTTGTATATTTCAAATAGTGAAGAACTACAGTTTTAAAATGAAATTGATATCCAATAGTTCAAACTAGTATAATGATGTATCCCAATATGGGATATATACAAAGAACATCCAATGTGAAGACCAGCATCATGTCATAAAGCTGGTATACTTTCTAAAATACATTCTGTTGTTTCAACTCACGAATTCTTGAAGATATAGCTCCTTTTCTAATCTCCTTTTCTAATCTCCTTTTCTAATCTCCTTTTCTAATCTCCTTTCCATAAACTTCTTTCCGGAACGTATCCGTGTAACAAATATTAAAAAACGTTACGCACAGTTGTAAGTTTTATGCTAATTTCCAATGCTGAATCCGCATAGTGTAATAAAGAATATAGTTTCTAAGCTAAATTTCTGAGCTTACTACAGGCTCTAAGCTAATCGAGTATCATTAAGATCACAGAACGAAACACTGTTTAAAAGTGACAGTTTCCTAAGTTCATTTCTAAAGTTCTTTTCGAAAGTCTGTTAGTTTATAAAGAATCACTGAACGAAACGTTGCTTACAATTATCAGAATTCTAAGATCTGTGAGTATTTGTAAGATTTCTAACAATTTAATATATTGTAGTTTAGATCATAGAAAGAAACGTTGGTTACAACTACCCATTGACTAGAATGATGAATTATCTCTGAAGATCTTCTTTTGTCGATATAAGAACAAAAGCGTTAACGATTTTAATATATATTTTTTAAACTAACTTCTACAATGTACTACAATGACGATCATAAATATATTTCTATATTGTGTGAGTGTTCAATCAAGGTAAACGTTTCATTAATCTTGAAAACCTCTTTGCCACAAGATAGGAAAGTAAAAGTTGAATAGGTTTGACAGAAATATATGCATATTAAGATTCTATATAAAATAACATTGTGAAAGGTTTGAACCCGAAGACCTTTGTCTCGTTTAATTCAGTCTAATATTCAAGAACAATGTTGAACAATCAATACAAGATTTCTAGTATGTATTGAAATTTAAAATTGTTTGATATCCGCTCTTGCTAAATTATAACCAATTCATCAATAATACTGTAGATTCCATTAGCCCCTGGAATTTCTTTTACTATTTTCTATTGTCTTGTAGTCTGAACAGTCAGAAGAAAAAAGAACTTTAAGTCCTTCAAATAGACTTCAAACAAGATATCCCTTTTTTATTTATTTCGTTCACAAGCTTATCTTCTCTCCGAAAATTGGGGTATCCGAAAGTTGAACGTCTTGTTGATATAGTCCCTGACACCAAGACATCTCCCGTTACAGATGTGAGTAGACGAAGGAGGGCAGGAAGATTGAATCTACAGTATACATGTGACGTCATTTATCAGATGTTATACAAAATGGAAACTCTTGGAAAACAGTAGTCGTTTTTTTAACTTTCAAACGCGGATAATTATGGATACGCATGGCTAAGAAGGCTCACATGTCGAAGGTAAGACGTGAATACTACAACGGATTGTCGTTTCTGTCTCACGGATATACGGATATATTACGAACCGCGTCTAATACCTTGATTGTAATTACCACATTTTTGCAACACATCATCACAATTTAAAGCTATTACGAACGATCAATTTACGAATTTTGGCATTCTTTTTAAATCAAAATCAAACGTTCGTTCCTCTTTCGTTATCTTTTAGCTAAATCTATGACGTCTGCGTTAACCAATCAAATTTTCATCCTCTCGGCGAACGTACAAGAGGGCTGTCGTTAAGTTTAGCAAAACTGGCCAGAAAGATGTACCTTAAAATTTTAAAGTTTGCAACCCTCCATTAGACGTTAAATCTGGGAGCTCAGGGAAGATGCCATTGGTACAGTGGTTAGTGACTTGGGATAGCCAATAGTTTCAGAAATTCATTTTCATAATCACTGAATATCTTTCAAACAGATTTACAACCAATCAGATTGAATAGCCATTGTAGACTCGGACTTACATAGTGTTTAAATTAGATTATAATTTATAATAGAGATAAGGCGAATATTGGTGTCTCTCACGCCCTCTAAATTTTCAGGGTTAGATTACAATTAAAACTTTTCAAAAGAACTTATAATACCTTCATTAAACAGGAATTAAATTCATCTGTAAAGAAATGTCACCTATCACGATAACAACAAGACACAACTATAAGAATTGGTTGGTTATAAATAGTAATACAGAACTTTAGATCATATTAAAATCATATTAAACTATTAACATGTTGAACAATAGTTGTCAGGTCTTGTACATATTGATTACTAATATGTTTTGATATAAATGAATAATATGATTGTATATCATATATTATAATCACCCCTGACCCCTGAATGTCTGTCCGTCCATTAGTTTAATATAATTTTAATACAAACCATTTATTTTCGCTGGGCTCTCATGGTATAACATTTTGAATAATAGTGTGTACACAGCATAAAATGAACGTATATTATAGTCACTACAGTAACTTCGTTACAACTTTGTGTTTGATATATTGAGGAATTCCTCTCTAGTCTGTATATTGTTTGGTGTCTTAACAAGTTTGTTGGTTTGTCGAATTTTCCTGCCGTAGAAGGCAATTTTCAACTAAAATTTCGAAGTTGACTTACACTAAAATATTTCTTGTGATTTTTACACTGTAATGTCCAGCAGCTATATTGCCTAGAATGTGAACCTGTTATATTCTCTATCATGTAAATTGAATTTATTTTTTATGAATTTTTAGTTTTAATTATATATAAGTAGCCTACTTAAGGTTCGCCATTTTCGGGTGTTGATTTGGGCCTTGAATTATGTAAATAGTCTTCAGATATACTATACCTGTACAAAACTCTCGCAATTCCTTCACATATACCTCTAACTAGCAATTTCTTTTTTATTTCGTTCACAAGCTAACCATTATTATGAAGTTTGGGGTATCCGAAAGTTGATACAGTCTCTGACACCCAAACATCTTTAGTCGAAGCTGTGCGTAGACGATGTTTGACTGGAAGCTGTGAAGCCGATTGGCGTAGCTGAATAATTCCCGTTTCTCAGACCAAGGTATGATTGACACCCGAAAATGGCATAACATAGACTTTAAACCAGAGAGTTGTTAATAAAATGTCGACTGAAAAGGAAAGTGACTCGACAAACATTCCAAGAGGTCTGATTTTATTCAGAAATTTGTAATTTTCGAGTGATGTCCTGTTATTCTGATTTTATATCTCAAAACATAAAAAAAAACACGACTCTAAGACTTAATATTACACATTAAATTTTTATCTAGTAAACACTAAAAGGCGAAACTTGGTAATATTATTCAGTATCACCTCAAAAAGTTCAAGTGTATGACTGAAGGTTGAATATTTCATACTGGTGATTGTTACTGTACTGACAAATATATTTAATTAAGATTAAAGCTGCCAAGATTGGGATGTTTGATAATATGATTTCTAGAAATAGATTTAGATACGAAAGATAAGGTTTGGAAATAGTCACTTCCTGTGCAGGTAGAACTCAAAATTTTTATGGTCATCATATTTTACATTTCTAACCAGATTCTAAGAATTTACCCGGCTTGACATATTGGAAATTTCTAAATGAGATTTCTGCAAATAGTTTCAATCTATACTCCCTGATATTGTCATAGTCCCGGTGGATTCTGGGCAGGTCATTTCTCTCCTTTCTTGACTAGCCAAGCTGCACCGACCGACATGTCGAGATGCACTTCAATATTTACGAAGTTGCAAGTATTTTTGTAAATATTTTGGAGGAGAGTTTTTACTCAACTAACTTGTATTTCACATGAGATACAGTCGTATAAACACTAATACTTAAATCAACTAAATGTACTTATCTATTTCAGAGAATGGCTGCTACAGTAATTTTAAAGAATAGACATTATCTGCAGGGTTTGAACCTAACCAATCTTATTAAAAATATACGTGATGAAAAACTGCTACCAGTGGAAGAGTTGGCAAGCTTTAAGAGGGTAAGAGTCTGGCTGATTTGTCTATCCAGGTAATTAGATTTATATTAGTTTTTATACTGTCCCATCATTGTGGTTCTAGAATAGATGTTACTTATTGTCCTTGAAACATCAACATTCAACCTATGACATCTGACTGAATTATGGTTTCTAGGTACAATTCAACCTTAATTTTGTTTTGCCGTTATTCATCCTACATTAGAAGATGTTTTGCAGAAGTCGGGACGTCCTGTTAATCTGTATAACTGTCGACTTGTGATACACGAAGCAATATGTTTCGCTAACGAGTTTGGTCAGCCGGTATGTTTGTTTTTGTTAAAACTTTGTCAGAAGTCTAAATTCACGAGGAAGATGTATATTATAATTAGGACATTTAGAAGAAGATGTAATTTCGAAAAACACGAGCTATCTATCCGATGATCACTCAATCAACAAAATTCTGATGTTTCAACCCTACCAAGGTTTTTAACTGTATGTTATGTAGAAAGTTATAATAAGCAAGTTCTTAAAACAAGGATTAAACTCTCTATTGGCGTTAACAGAAGAATCGAGAATGATTTTACAATGGCTGCAGAAAAATTAATGATAATATTCGCTAAAGAGAGAGATTGTTTTTAAAGGTGGTATTAAAACGGGTGCAACTCCCTCGTTCATAGAATATGTGGAATGTAACAAATAAACAAAGTAGATATCATTAGCTATGTGGACGCTCTTGCAGGGGATCTGAGTGGACAAATCCAATGCCAGAATGGTTAAATACCAATATTTGAGTTAGTTTGAGACAAGATCTTATAATTACATGATTAAATAATTACTGTTTTATTTATTACAGATTGATTTAAAAATGTCAACCAGAACATCTTTATTTATTGCCGTAAAGATTAATAATCTCTTGACTGTAAATAATTTGATACAGAGTGGTGTATGTGATATTAACTTACAGGACCATAGAGGTTATACAGCGTTACATTTAGCGACAAGGGATGGTAATGTAGACATTGTAAAGTGTTTGATAGAGTATGATACCTGTAATATCAACTTACAGGACATTCACCGAGATACACCATTACATATAGCGGTAAAGGAGGGTTATGTAGATATTGTAAAGTGTTTGATAAAGTGTAGTACCTGTAAGGTTAACTTACAGGATATTGAAGTTAGAATACCGTTACATATAGCTGTAGACTGGGGTAATATAGACATTGTAAAGTGTTTGATACATTGTAGTACCTGTGATGTTAATATACAGAACAGGCACGGTAAAACACCATTACATGCAGCTGTCAGCAGCAGTAAAATAGACATTGTAAGATGTTTAATTGAAAGCAGTGATACCAATATAAAAAATCAGGAGGGGCATTCACAGTTCTCCACTAAGTCTGGCCTACGAACTCTTTATAAAATAGCACAACGTCAGAATGTGGAATTGTTTCATGTTTTAATCCAACATAATGTTGATGTTTTAACTGATCATGTTGATAATCACCTTCAATTATTTGAATATATTCTGAGGAAAAATGATTTTCAATCTCTATGGTTTTTTATTCAGAATGGTCTCTATATCAATTCTTTAACATCATCAAGTGAAAATATAGTCCATCTATTAGCTCAGTTTTATATGGATTATTTATATATAGATTTTAGTTTTTTGTTTGATTATGAATTAGATCTTATAAATAATGATGGTAATTCACCATTAATGGTGGCCTCACTTTTAAATAATTTACCCTTTATTCAATTTTTAGCTGCTTTACCTGTGACGTCAATAGGCAAAACCATCAGGGTCATACAGCACTTCACCTTAGTGTCATCGGATTTACTTTGATAAAAGAAAAATTAAATATGAGTCAACTCAGAAGAGGAAAAGTTACGCGCCCGTGGATACTATCCCAGATATCTTGCATGTATTGATATTTTACTCAATCTTGGTGCAGACGTCAATGTGCAAGATAAGGGAGGGAAAACAGTTTTAATTTTGGCTTGTATGACAAATGATAGAAAATTGTTAGAAAAACTATTAATACATGAAGCCGATCTGAATATTGTGGACAACCATGGTCGATCTGCTCTACAATACATAGATTTAACTAACAATGTTTATGATTTAACATGTTTTAATTTACTTCTATCTCATGGTTGTAGACAATCTTTTAATCAGCCATGCCTTGATGGTAACACTATTGTTCAAAATGTACTCCGATTCCAATCATTATGGCAAATTGATCAAACAGTCGATTTTATCAAATTTCTTGTTAATAAATATGTCAACCTGCAACTTTTAACCTCAGATGATGGAGATATCTCCTATGGTCAGTTATCTCTGGAGGAATTTTCTTCACAATCTAGGAATGTATTAAGGCAAATCTTGTATTTAAGTGGTGGCTCAATTGAACAAATTACACAAGTATTACATTTTGAAGTTGAGGAATCTAAAGCATCATTGTCAGAAACTTTAAGAGAAAAACCGAGCGAAAAATTAATTCATTGCACCAACAACTTAAGCCTTAAAGAAATATGTAGAAGATTTATCAGACAAAATACAGGTCTAACAATTCATGAGAGAATTTCAGAACTTAATTCTATGGTTGGAAAACCATTAACTAGATTTATTCTATTTAAAGATAAAGATTCTAAACGATTTTCACTGCCTGATCAGTTCGAGTCTTTTAATGATGATTATGATTCCTATGATTTAAATAAGGAGAATGATGATTATGAGAATGATTATTTGGTGTATAAAAATTGTAAATATCTAAATGTGGTCTAAAATACTCTGATTCAGATTCAGATTCAGATTACATAGATCTAGGTTCATATTTAGATGCAGATTAAGGCCTAGATCTGGGTTTAGATTCAGATTAAGATTCTTATGCAATTTTAGATTCAGATTCCAATATCATTGAGTGTTATAGTCGAAATCCGGGTTTGATAAATCAATTACTTCGGTTAATAGTTTCCATTCTGCTCTAATTAAGATTTCAAGAATCCGATTGGCTAATCAATTTTAGTAATTTACCTATTAAATGACTGGAACACTGAAATTATCCCAAATAACATTTTGTGAAACAGGAACTATGTTCTAGAAAAAAAACATGAATAGTCATGACTGTTTATAATCTCTCATATCATTCATATTGTACATTGTAGACCTTTTTTTTATTTTTTTTACTGATTTTACTGATCTGTTATTTTAAAAAAAATGATTGGGGGTTATTTGTAAGGGCTGATTCATCTGGGCTTTATAGATTTAGACCACCGATCTACAAATGATGCCACAATGTCACAACTATAGGATAGTGATAGTAAAACATAATTATCTACTAACACTAGGTATTCTATTCCATTATACATCATAGTTATCATTACATCCTATCGTTACATGTTTGTATATATTTATGCTTTGCTTCCAGTGGAATTTTGCCGAAACGTCGTATTTAAGAAAAAAAGTGATTGTTATCCATTATTTACTCACTGAACACGTATTGTATATGATAAACATGTTATAATAACAGTATTTATTACACAGTGTTATTAACTCACTGAACATGTATTGTATAAGATAAACATGTTATAATAACAGTATTTATTACACAGTGTTATTAACTCACTGAACATGTATTGTATATGATAAACATGTTATAATAACAGTATTTATTACACAGTGTTATTAACTCACTGAACATGTATTGTATATGATAAACATGTTATAATAACAGTATTTATTACACAGTGTTATTAACTCACTGAACATGTATTGTATATGATAAACATATTATAATAACAGTATTTATTACACAAGGTTATTAACTCACTGAACACGTATTGTATATGATAAACATATTATAATAACAGTATTTATTACACTGTGTTATTAACCCACTGAACATGTATTGTATAAGATAAACATCTTAAAATAACAGTATTTATTACACAAGGTTATTAACTCACTGAACATGTATTGTATATGATAAATATGTTATAATAACAGTATTTATTATACAGTGTTATTAACTCACTGAACATGTATTGTATATGATAAACATATTATAATAACAGTATTTATTACACAAGGTTATTAACTCACTGAACACGTATTGTATATAATAAACATGTTATAATAACAGTATTTATTACACTGTGTTATTAACCCACTGAACATGTATTGTATAAGATAAACATCTTAAAATAACAGTATTTATTACACAGTGTTATTAACTCACTGAACATGTAGTGTATATAATAAACATGTTATAATAACAGTATTTATTACACAGTGTTATTAACTCACTGAACATATATTGTATACAATAAACATGTTATAATAACAATATTTATTACACAGTGTTATCAACTCACTGAACATGTATTGTATATAGTAAACATATTATAATAACAGTATTTATTACACAGTGTTATTAACTCACTGAACATGTATTGTATATAGTAAACATATTATAATAACAGTATTTATTACACAGTGTTATGAACTCACTGAACATGTATTGTATATAATAAACATGTTATAATAACAATATTTATTACACAGTGTTATCAACTCACTGAACATGTATTGTATATGATAAACATGTTATAATAACAGTGTTTATTACACAGTGTTATTAACTCACTGAACATGTATTGTATATGATAAACATGTTATAATAACAGTATTTATTACACAGTGTTATTAACTCACTGAACATGTATTGTATATGATAAACATGTTATAATAACAGTATTTATTATACAGTGTTATTAACTCACTGAACATGTATTGTATATGATAAACATGTTATAATAACAGTGTTTATTACACAGTGTTAATAACTCACTGAACATGTATTTTATATAACAAACATGTTATAATAACAGTATTTATTACACAGTGTTATTAACTCACTGAACACATATTGTATATGATAAACATATTATAATAACAGTATTTATTATACAGTGTTATCAACTCACTGAATAGGTATTGTATATGATAAACATGTTATAATAACAGTATTTATTACACAGTGTTATTAACTCACTGAACATGTATTGTATATAATAAACATGTTATAATAACAGTATTTATTACACAGTGTTATTAACTCACTGAACATGTATTGTATATAATAAACATTTTATAATAACAGTATTTATTACACAGTGTTATTAACACACTGAACACGTATTGTATATAATAAACATGTTATAATAACAGTATTTATTACACAGTGTTATTAACTCACTGAACATGTATTGTATATGATAAACATGTTATAATAACAGTATTTATTACACAATGTTATTAACACACTGAACATATATTGTATATAATAAACATGTTATAATAACAGTATTTATTACACAGTGTTATTAACACACTGAACATATATTGTATATGATAAACATGTTATAATAACAGTATTTATTACACAGTGTTATTAACTCACTGAACATGTATTGTATATGATAAACATATTATAATAACAGTATTTATTACACAGTGTTATTAACTCACTGAACATGTATTGTATATAATAAACATGTTATAATAACAGTATTTATTATACAGTGTTATTAACTCACTGAACACGTATTGTATATGATAAACATATTATAATAACAGTATTTATTACACAATGTTATTAACTCACTGAACATGTATTGTATATAATAAACATGTTATAATAACAGTATTTATTATACAGTGTTATTAACTCACTGAACACGTATTGTATATGATAAACATATTATAATAACGGTGTTTATTATACAGTGTTATTAACTCACTGAACATGTATTGTATATAATAAACATATTATAATAACAGTTTTTATTACACAGTGTTATTAACTCACTGAACATGTATTGTATATAATAAACATGTTATAATAACAGTATTTATTACACAGTGTTATTAACTCACTGAACAGGTATTGTATACGATAAACATGTTATAATAACAGTATAACTCATTGAACATGTATGGAACATGCATTGAACAGTGTTATTGAACGATTTGTTTTACAAGTTTTGTAAATGATGATTATTTAAGAAGTTTCTGTAAAATTATTTTTGTAAAATTAAACATTATTTTATTTTTCTTCTTTATTGAATTTTTTTTTAAATTATTATCCACTACACAGTCACTAATTCTAATTCTCACATGATTCACCTCCAATTTCTTATAGTAAATCTATTGCATAGAATATTTAATTTGAAGCACTGAGCAACATAAATACTCAGGATATATTAAATAACCCCTTGACTTGCTCTTGCTCTATGGAAGACCAATCAGTTCAAAATTCAATGTTCTTATTTCCTAATTGCTAATGCCTAATTTGAATTTATAAATTCTTATTTCTTCAATTGTAGGCTTAACCGAACATTTATTTACAAAATTTAACATTTGTTCGCCAATATCGAAATTATTTGTTTAAGACTTCCCTACGTCTAGAAAAATCAATATCTATATTAACCACATTTTCTGTAATACATAACATAACAGTAAATTTCTATTAACAATTATGTAGTAACAAATTTCAACATATAAATCTAGCTCAACAAATCTGCAAATAAAAATCCCCAGAAGCAAATCTTCAAAAACATTTCGCCAAATACAAGTCTACAACTTTCTAACAGCACCATTATGACGTTAGGTGGCGCTGCTGACAGCTTCAAAATAAGAAACAGACTATAGCCAAGTGTTGTTTGCCTAACCGAAAGTAGAGTTTTTTTTTTGGACCAATTTTAGGTGATAATTTATATCACCATGTGTGAAAATCCAGATCACACACTCATACAGCAAATGAAAAATCTCTTGCGAGAAAAAATTATTAAAGTTATTCATACACTTGAAAATTATGAGCTGCAACCAGGAATTTTATCAGATATCGATGTGTGCATGGAAATGATCAGTCAAATGTCTGAAATCAGAAATTGAAAATATGGATAATGTAATGGACTGTTTCCAGAAAAGATTATCATTCAAGAGGATTTACTAAATACTCATATAGTTAATAAAAAACAACCCCCACTTTTTTACACAGGGAGTGTGGACAGGCCAAGCTACTTGATTTCTTAGGAATGTTTGGAGGAGCTATTAGAATATGATTTTAGTGTGTCAGAAATTGCCAAATTGCTTAATGTGATTATTAGCACAATTAAAAGGAACCTAATCTTGAAAAGATTGAAAGATTGTGGCGAGAAATATGGAGTGGAGGTACATCTATCTATTATCAGCTGTTCCATGGAAGATCAAAATATTCTGGATATAGATAATGAACTCCACATATTTGCTTTGTACTTTGTATTTCAAAGCAAATTCAGCAATATCTGGATAATTTCAGATCTGCTCTTATGAGAAGACCAATTAGAACATCACACAAAAAAACGCCATTACAGCTTTGGATCGAAGGACAGATGGATGATCTGTAAATCAGGTAATTATTGATTGAATGACTATATTGATTTTCCCCCCACTTTCCTAAAGTTGTTTTCCCTTGGAAATATCTATGCTTTGCAGTTGCATATTTAATATTTTGTCACAAATTAAAATAGTAACCTTGCTCAATTGGAATCCTGTACTCCTGGAATTTGTATTTTTGTGTTGCAGGATGAAATGTCAACTTGGGATTGATTATGATGGGTCTGTAGCAACAGAATATGATCATGTTGTGGTTCCAGAAATAATCCCCGCACCAAATGCAGAATTAATATCAGCGGAATTTGAAGCAATTTATTACAAACAAATACAAAATTTTGGTATTGATCAGTTTTTACAGACAGTTAGAATTTGAACTGATCAAAATTGATGAAATGATGGAAATATATGCTTTATTTAAAGTAGATATCATTAACATACAGTATTTACAATTCAAAATTTGAGAAAAGTATGTGCTTGGAATTAAGTAAACATTTTCCTGTCAAAGACAATTTTTAATGTTAATAAATATTGTCTTCATATTCTAAGCTTTGTAGGCACAATGTAGGGAGTGCTCAGTTAAAAAATTTAATTCCAGATGGCGAGAATGCCAAAAACAAGCTTACATCAACATATTTTGGTGATTTGATTTTTACATGGTGTCACATTTTAATTTCTTTTTAATATTAGCTATACATCTAATGTTATATCACATATAATATATACAAACAAATTGATAAAAACACTTGCACTTGTTTGAATCTAGGACGTAATTTACAATAAAAATACAAACCAATAATCTTAAAAATTCTATTGTTTCACACAATACAATGTTATATATCATAAATAAGAAGATAACAGAACGTCTACTTCACTATGGAACCTGATGCAACACCAAGAAATTTGGATATCATTAAGGAACCAATTGTTGACAGTTTATAGTATATATAGGTTATACTATGTACCCGTATGCAGTCCTAAAAACGATTAGGAAATTAACAAATTAAACCACAAGTTATGTTGAATTACATAACATATTCTTTTTTAAAGGAATTGTAAAAAAGTTTTCTAAACTTTGTTTGCGCATCAGGGACAATGAGAGCATCTAATTTTCAGTCAAAAGTCTGGTTTATGTAATTCCACCTAGGAGTCTTATGAAATAACTATGGCAAAGGCGCTTAGATATTATAGGAATCTTTTGCTATAATGATCTCGTAAAATGCTTAGCTTTAAATAGTGTAATTGCAAGTACCACAGACATCTGACCGAAAATTAGAATGGTGCAAATACACATAAAATGTTTAAAAACATGTTTACAATCTCTTTAATACAAGAAAAAACAATTTATCAACTCTTCTGGACCACAATAACAAATCAAAGAAATCAAAAACCCGTTCTCTAGGACAATTATTTTCATTTACTGATAGGAACAACTTGCATTAGCAAGTGCTGCTTGTTGGAATATCTGATTCTACTTCTACAAAACAAATTGTTGGTTTAAACTGATAACCCAGAAAAGGTATTCCCCCCGAACCAGTGACAAACTTCAAAACACTCTCCAATGACAGACTTCCTCGTCTATGTGTTGAAAAAGAAATCAAATCATTATTACAGCTACATGTTATTAAAGGAATTATTAAGAATTGAAAGAACCACATCTGACTGAAAATTGGGATGCCATCAGTGTCTCTGATACTCACAACAAATTTACAAAACCTTTTATACGCCCACATTGAAATGATTTTTCCATGTCTGCCCCTCTGAACTACATCACTGACAGGTGGAAACCGGGTTGAAAAATCTAAAGGTATTTTCACGACCCCATGCCGGGCTCAGAGAATTTGGCTGGAATAGACCCACATTGTAATAATGACAAGCCTGTAATAAAATATATAAACTGTTGGTTAAAGTATAATTTTTTAACTCATTTACAAGAGACATTATTATTAGCAGATCCTAAATGAAATTTTAAAAAGAGAAATATCCTTACTGGATTCTTTTCACCGAAACACACAAATCTATGTGTCCAGTTTACTTTGCCTTTTCCAATACAGGTCTGTCTTGTACCCCGATTACCGGTACCTGAATATGGCTGAAAGAGTCTTCGTAGTTCGTTTGATACTGGGGCAAATGATGAAACCCTAGGCCTACTATATGATGTAGAGGCTGATTCACCACTTAAGATTCTGTAAAAAGTTAATCAAAAAGTTAGTCACATAACTGCATAACATTATCGAGCGAGTTACATCCTGATCAGTGGCGTATTTACACCAACAATATCAATCATCATTCCACAACCAAAAGTTAAGATCCCATCCATGGCCATCAAGTAAAAAGGTTTTTGAATTTTTTCCATTATTTTTATGAGAATTAGAATGTCTTTGAGTTGATAAAAATAAAACATGAGCACACATTAAAGACTTCAAAATTTGTTCTTATACAGAGGACGATTTTCAGCCAAAATTTTGGGATTTTTTGGGTCGGAATCCCTGGGAGGCGATTTGTGTTTTTATTCAATGTAAACTTACAAAAAATTATATTTTGATCAAAGTAAAGACATTCTAAGACTAACAGTAGGCCTACTATTTTGAGGCTGATATTCCTGAAAAATTTAAAAAAAACCTTTCCTCAGGCAATAGGCCCTAGTAGATTCTGGAACTTTTTTACTAAACGGAAAAATTGAATTCATTGATCTGGTGTTTTCAAAGAAATATTTTTCATCGGTGTCTTGACATGATATGATTGATTAATGTAGAAATGACTATATTATGTGGGACTCTGATATATTAGACATTGCTACTATTAGCCTAAAGTGCCCTAGCCTATCTATCTATATACTAGGTTTGTCATAAGTTATAATATAAGTAACTCACCCATTAGCAAGTCTGCAGCCTTTTTCATATATTCAAGAGCTTCTTTTTTTTCATGGGCTGATTCATGATTTTGTCTACTCGTGTGCAGGTAGATTATTTATAAAACCACGAGGATTTTTCAACATCCGTAAACTCTGCTTTCGGTTTGGTAAACAACACTTGGCTATAGTCTGTTTCTTATTTTGAAGCAGTCAACAGCGCCGCCTAACGTCATAATGGTGCTGTTAGAAAGTTGTAGACTTGAATTAGGCGAAAAATGAAGATTTGTTTCTGGGGATTTTTATTTGCAGATTTGTTGAGCTAGATTTATATGTTGAAATTTGTTACTACATAATTGTTAATAGAAATTTACTGTTATGTTATGTATTACAGAAAATGTGGTTAATATTGATGACATTTTGAAATAGACAAAATGTTGAATTCGTACTACAAAAGTTGATTTTTCTATCTAGATGTAAACTAATTTAGATATTGGAGAACAAATGTTACATTTTTTATACTGATTTTTGAGCTGATTGGTCTTCCATATTGCTCCCATTCACCTTTCCTCTACCATCCAGCTGGTCATTTAAACATTATCCTGAATTTGGAATTACGTAATATTTTCTATCGGGAACCACAACCATTTACATGGAAACTAAATTTCATATCGGCTAGATAACAGGTTAGGGTGGTTGAAAGGTAACAAGTTACTATATAACAGAGGGCACTAGCTAGATAACAGGATAGGGTGGTTGAAAGGTAACAAGTTACTATATAACAGAAGGCACTAGCTAGATAACAGGTTAGGGTGGTTGAAAGGTAACAAGTTACTATATAACAGAAGGCACTAGCTAGATAACAGGTTAGGATGGTTGAAAGGTAACAAGTTACTATATAACAGAAGGCATTGGCTAGATAACAGGTTAGGATGGTTGAAAGGTAACAAGTTACTAGATAACAGAAGGCACTAGCTAGATAACAGGTTAGGATGGTTGAAAGGTAACAAGTTACTATATAACAGAAGGCACTAGCTAGATAACAGGTTAGGATGGTTGAAAGGTAACAAGTTACTATATAACAGAAGGCATTGGCTAGATAACAGGTTAGGGTGGTTGAAAGGTAACAAGTTACTATATAACGGTAGGCACTAGCTAGATGACAGGTTAGGGTGGTTGAAAGGTAACAAGTTACTATATAACAGAAGGCATTGGCTAGATAACAGGTTAGGGTGGTTGAAAGGTAACAAGTGGGCGGAGCTTATATTTACATTCTGCTTACACAGATATATACCGAATGTATGTGGCCGCTGTTATCCAATCAAATTGGGTCATACCGTTTAAATGGATTCGTTATTTAATTATAAAGCTTTAAATCAAAGAAAGATTTTTAATAATAAATATCGGGTTGGTTTTCTCCCAAAGCTTAAAGACCCTTAGTGGACGTAGAGGCAGAAGAAGCGACCGGCTCACTGTATTCAGAACCGGCCATATTATCATAAATAAAGATATTTTGCGCTCTGATTTGCACAAATACCATACAGCTCTTCCATTCCGTTAAAACTAAGTAATATAAGATGTAGTTAAGATGTTTATAAAGCAACGGTGAAGTAAAATGTGAATGTGTTGGCAATGTTTAGTTAGAAATGCCGCCATTTTGTGAAGGAAGATAACAAAATATATTATTATGTTATTGTGGTCTAGTGGTAGGTTGGTTACGAATTCTCTTGTGGGAGCTGCGTCATTTCCGGTTAACTCTTTCTGGAATTGCAGGAACCAAATGCGAAGAATGGAATGTCACAAAAAGAAGTTAAAAGTGTCCCCGATACACATAAAATTACAATACACACTTACAGTATATAAATACATATTTTGAGACATAAGAAACCCACCAAAATATTTCTTCAGAGATTTTGAAACACTCAAATACCAATTAAAACCACCTGCGAAATGGTCGCCATTATATATAAATTATAATCATCACAATTGAAGTGTATATTGTGAAACAAATATTTGAGATGATTCAAGCAACATAGAAGAAAAAATACTAAAGACAGATATTCAAGATTTGTTAAAATTCCTGACTTATTATCATTATTAGCGCCAATTAGTAAATTATCATCTATTAAAGTCCAAGTATAATCATTTACATGACAACTATAATATGATTTTCTTCTTTGATTTTAATTCATTTTATATCAACATGAAATCACATTTAAACCCTGTACCAGTGCCTTGCTTGTCAATAATAACTGGTTTCTTTTCAACCGCCCTAATCATTTATTACCCTCATTTGACGTGGTAAATAATTTCGCATGTATCATCCAGTTCATATAATGGTAGAACAGCACTAAAATGTCTATAGATTTTCAATATTTCACTCGGAGCTTGGCGTAGTGATACCACTGGTGTGCGTTTGACCTTATTTGACCTACGTTGTGTACTTCGCTGTGGAATTCCTCCTAGAATATGCTGTTTACGAACATAAGATGACGTCATAGGAGGTTCCCTTTAGCCTACACTGTCAACTTGAATACCTTACTTGATTTGTTGTCCAAAAAGGTAATAACGGTATTGCTTATGGAAATTATAGCTCATGGGTTTTTGGACGGGTTTCAAAATATGATTTAATGGTAATTCATTCTCAACAAAAATGGCGACTCAATCATTCGAGTCGAGTAGAGTCGAAAAATGTAGTTTGGCCGTATTCAACGTATGTGTGATATGAATTCAATTATTACATGGGCCTGATTTTCTTTGTATTGGTATAACAAGACTACACATGTATGCAATAAAAAGACATAACCCTCTTTTCAACCCGGTCACGTGATCGTCTTACGATACTAATAGTTTAATCTAAAAGTCGCCTTATTGGAGCTAAGTAAAATATAAAGACATCTTTTATCAGGTATTATCATTTTATTATTATATTACTGATTATATAACTAAGAAATTAACAGTTTATTTTAGTTCTCGTAATATTAGAGTTCCAATAGCCTTTCTAAGATGTTTTTCTACCCTTCTTAAAACACTATCATATAGTGAGATAAATTATAATCCTCGCTGACCTAAACGTTTGTAAAAAATATGCAAACGAGACTGGAAAGTTGTATAAGTTTTCAAAATGTCAATGAAATCGTATGTTCGTTGTTTGATAATTTGGTGCTGTTGGTTCGAATCCTCTAGACATTGAGAGTCGGGCCACGAGAATTGATATAAAACTGGTTTTGCGAGTTATATGGTTATAAATAACTATAAATCACATAAATCTATATTTAGTAATAATTTATCACGTCTGCTTATACATTTATTTCTCAAACCAACTAAATCTAGGAACACTTGACCTTGTTTAAATTCCATCTATATCAGCTCTCTGAAAACAACAACATTGTTTGGTATACAAATTATATTTGACCCGGTTTCATCACTTTCTCAGTGAGGACAAGACTAATAACAAGTGTTTAGAGATATCTTTATAAATTTTCTAACATCACCCTATAATTATCTAACATCACCCTGTTTCCAGTTATATCTTTATAAATTTTCTAACATCACTCTGTGTCCAGTTATATCTTTATATATTTTCTAACATCAATCTGGGTCCAGGTATATCTTTATAAATTTTCTAACATCACTCTGTGTCCAGATATAAGTTTTCTACAGCACTCTGTGTTATAGACAAGCTGCTTGTTGGCAGGCTTGTTTGTTGGGTTCTACTTACAAACTGCAAAGTAGATTATTCTTACCATCTGTATAGTCGTTGGTAAGAGACTGGATACGGACTTCTATCGGATATGAATTTACTTTCTCAATGAGATAACAGCTAAGATATTAACAACGTTTTATTTACACTATATTCAAACTAACAAGAGGTCTACACTAAATCTGAAGAATCCACCCGAGATCTTCTTCCTCTTAGCACGACGTGATCGATCCTAACCCTTGCTAACGAATGAATCCTATGTCCTTCCTCCTTCCTTGCCAAATCGAGAGTTCGGCAAAATATCTTTTCGCCCTATATATATCCTCCGATAGGTGTCGCTCTGAACAAAGAAAATAATTTAAATTTCCCTCCAAATTGGGCCGACATCTGGAGACACTAGTCTATTTTCTATTGTTACCAAGTACTCAATTAACAATACCCAAGATGTTAATCTTATAGTAAGTACTTATAGGTAACAATAGACCTGTCCAGATAATTCTAGAGTATAGTAAATGCTACTATACCCTTTTGTTCCATTACGACCCCAGGAGGTAATAGCATTAGCGGTGACATCTTTGTCTCCAGTCCAGGCAACATACAACAAGGCTACAGTGTCCAGTTATATCTTTATAAATTTTCTAACATCAATCTGTGTCCAGATATATCTTTATATATTTTCTAACATCAATCTGTGTCCAGATATATCTTTATATATTTTCTAACTTCAATCTGTGTCCAGTTATATCTTTATAAATTTTCTAACATCAATCTGTATCCAGTTATATCTTTATATATTTTCTAACATCAATCTGTATCCAGTTATATCTTTATAAATTTTCTAACATCAATCTGTATCCAGTTATATCTTTATATATTTTCTAACATCACTCTGTGTCCAGTTATATCTTTATATATTTTCTAACATCAATCTGTCTCCAGTTATATCTTTATATATTTTCTAACATCAATCTGTGTCCAGTTATATCTTTATAAATTTTCTAACATCACTCTGTGTCCAGTTCTATCTTTATATATTTTCTAACATCAACCTGTGTCCTGTTATATCTTTATATATTTTCTAACATCAATCTGTGTCCAGTTATATCTTTATAAATTTTCTAACATCACTCTGTGTCCAGTTCTATCTTTATATATTTTCTAACATCACCCTGTGTCCAGTTATATCTTATATATTATATATTTTATATTTATAAATTTTCTAATGTAGAAGAAAATAGTAGTAGTCTGTAGCTAGTCATTTTTTTTTTTACTCTTTTGTGCGTCTGGCAGATCAAGTCTAAACTCATATCGAATTTCACGCAAAGATTTGACAGCAGTAAAATTACACAAACTCAGGTAAATTAACACTTAATTTAACGATAATACTATTTCTTGTAAAGTTAAACGATAGTTTTAGCCGTTACCATGAATCGTTTGCCGTGTCATGCTTTTTAAACATTTTCTATCGATGATTTAAAATACTTATAATTGTCTATTAATAGTTGTAAACAACTTCCGTTATGGTACTCATATAATCTCGACTACTTTGTCGTTTTCCATACGTATTATTTGTAATCTGCCAGACTTAGATATATATTTTATAATTAGGCTAATTAAGCATCTGATGTAAAATTATTATTTTCTAAATGTGTATTCATATGTTTGATGACCTTTAAAATTGTTGTAGGATGTTTGTACTTTGTTTTATTTTTTAAAATAATGTCTACCTCTGTTGTACAAACCATTTATATTTTGATTCAATATTCTTTATAGTGTATTTTCTACTCTGTTGATTGAGGGAACAATATCCTACGACGTCTAGGACGCAACAATAGACTTGACTCTCATAACGGCAGCACTCCGGTAACATAACGATTACCCCTCTCAGTCGTGGCACGTGAATATATTGTCTTCACACTAAGGCTGAGTAGAGGGCAACTTGGTTGATCTCTATACCAAGACCGACTTATTTCGGCACAATATTGTACGTCAATGTGGTATTTCTTTTAAGCATAATATATAATTAGATATTTAAATGCTGTAAATAAACCTGATTTTGTTGAATTAGTGTGTTTTTACATCGCATCTTGAGGTTCCTGTTCCGGTGTTGCTGTATTGGAGGATTGTCACAAATATACCACTTTTAAGCTGGTAACGTGCCCACTTTAACTCTATCATATTGCGGTGCCAATTCAAATTGGACTAGTGTTCCAAAGAATTGGGTTTTGGCAAGAAGTACTACTCCCTGACGCCCAGAGTTTTAGATAAGTAGAACATTTCTCTTCCTATCCCTTTACTGGTGCGTTACAGATTTTGGTGGCAGAGGTGGGATATTCAACAATCAAATTGTATTTGATAAAGAAATCTCACCAAACTACTTGTCGGAGAGGCAGTTTATTGATTTGTTAATGACACACCCCCTTATTCGACAGACCAGAAGGACCGATTCCCTGATGGATGCTTTGGAACGACGGTTCCAGCCAAAAAATCAAACGGAATTGTATAGAAGTGAGTTGAAGAACCGTAGGCGGAATCCGAAGGAAAAACTTACTGAGTTGGGACAAGCTGTGAAGCGGATGGTGGTATTGGCCTATCCAACTGCTGAACAAAGTCTCCAGGATGTTTTGGCTAAAGATGCATTTTTGGACGCCCTCCAAGACGATATGGATATGGTGTGGAAAATCCAACAAACTCGACCATCCAACCTTGAAGAAGCAACACATGTTGCCATAGAACTAGAGTCATTTCGTGTATCTAACGAAACAAAAAGGCCTCGACAAAAATACACTAGAACGCTGACAGAGCCAAAAACCGATGATGGTCATACAGTTGAAAAATTGATGAAACAAATAGCAGGTTTACCTGACGGAATGAAGACATTACAGTTGAAGAAAAAATGGAGGAGAAACAGAAAAAGGCCAATGTTGTGTGTTATAGATGCAAAAAGGGTGGTCATACTAGTAACAACTGCAGAGTAAAAATGGGAGCAGATAGAAAGAAGCCTGACGGAGTTCGAAACATGACACAAAACAACCATTCTCAATCTCCCGTGGGTAAACATTTCACCTCACCTAATGAATGTGGACTCCACGTTTTGGCCTGCGTAGAAGATATACAGAGCTACTGTCTTATCGACACTGGGGCAAGTTTAACATTGATATCAATGGACGTGTTTGATAAACTTCAACACAAGCCTCGTTTATGGAAATTGGCCCATGATTTGTGTCAAGCAGATGGGAGGAAACTCGACATTAAAGGAGCAACCAATCTGAACATTATCATAGATGATGTTATCTGCAACCACCAAGTTGTAATTGCTGATATAGGTTCACAATGTATATTGGGCCTGGATTTCCTTAAAAAGCACAATTGGAAGCTTGACATGTCAACAAAAGAAATGGAACTATGTGGTAAGAAGTTGGATCTTCATATGGAGGAAGGTTTGAAACTTTGCTGTCTAACGTCTATAAGAAATATCACCATCCCAGCTGGTGTGGAGATTATAATTCCTGGCAGAATCCACGAGGAGGTGCAAAACAGTGTACATGGAGGTACAGCTTTGATCGAGCCACACCCTCATCTTATTGCAAAGGATGGACTAGTGCACATAGTTTGGCAGTTGTACCACATAACTCTTCGACCGTTCCTGTAAGAATAATGAACGTGTCTACTGAGCCAGTCACTATATTCAAATCGAGTAATATAGGAAAGCTTAGTATGATTGACCAGATTATAAAAGATAAGACCACAAAGCAGTTGCAAAAGCAAAAGTTACCTGACCATCTTCATGATCTGTTTCAAAGGTCAAAGACAAAACTGGACCAAAACCAAGTCCAAAAATTAAAACAGTTCATGGTAGATAATGAATCATCGTTTGCCAAAGATGACTTCGAATTAGGCAGGACAAATGAAGTGATGCATAAGATCAATTGTGGTTCTGCACTACCTATTAAGCAAAGACAAAGGCGTGTGCTTCTTCATCAGAAAAAGGAAGTCGAAGATGCACTTAAAAAGATGTTGGAACAGAATGTCATCGAAGAATCGTGCAGTCCAATAGTGTTAGTTCGCAAGAAAGATGGTACTACCCGGTTCTGTATAGACTACAAAAAGTTGAACAATGTGACGGTGAAAGACGCATATCCTCTTCCCCGCATTGATGAAACGTTAGATGCGTTGCATGGAGTATCCTGGTTTTCCACACTTGACTTGGCTGCTGGATATTGGCAGGTGGCTATGGATCCGGAGGATATAGCTAAAACAGCATTTACTACCTATCAAGGATTATATCAGTTCAAAGTTATGCCATTCGGACTTAGTAATGCCCCATTCACATTTGAAAGATTGATGGAACGGGTATTGGCTGGATCGCAGTGGGAGATATGCCTTATATATTTGGACGACGTCAAAAACCTTCGATAAGCATTTAGCTGATTTAATACAAGTTTTTAGTAGGTTAAGAACCGCTGGTTTGAAACTGAGGGCAAAGAAATGTTTCCTATTCCAGAAGGAGGTTCAATATTTAGGCCACATAGTTTCTGAAAATGGAATTTCAACAGATCCTGCAAAAATAGAAGTGGTAAAAAATTGTAAGAGACCAAAAGATCTTCACGAACTAAAAAGTTTCCTTGGTTGTGTTCTTATTACAGAAGATTTATTCATCAATTCTCCAAAGTAGCTTCACCTTTAAACAAACTTACTCGTAAAGACCAACCATTTCACTGGGAAGCAGACCAAGAAGATGCATTTAATTCACTTAAAACAAAACTTGTGACTGCTCCGATATTGGCTTATCCTGACCCTTCTACAGCATTTATTCTGGACACCGATGCTAGTGGCTATGGTATTGGAGGTGTACTCTCTCAAGTTTTTGACAAACAAGAGCGAGTGATAGCTTATGCTAGTAAGAGTTTGTCGAATGCTGAAAGGAAATATTGTGTAACAAGGAAGGAATTGCTAGCAGTCGTGAAGATGATCAAATATTTCAGACCATACCTATATGGCAGACCATTTCTGGTAAGAACTGACCACGGAGCCTTGACATGGTTAATGAATTTTAGAAATCCGGAAGGACAGGTCGCAAGATGGCTAGAGATATTGGCTGGGTATGATTTCACAGTACAACATCGTCCTGGCCTTGTTCACAGGAAATCGGACGGGCTTTCCAGAAATCCCTGTGTCCAATGTGGAAGAAACGAGCAAAGAGAAAATGAAAGTCGTCTTCGATCGATAACACTAGATAATTTGTCATACTTGCAAGAACGACAAGATGCTGACAAAACTCCAAAGCTGGCTCGATTCAAAACGAAGACCCGAGTGGAAGGAAGTATCTCCTGAATCGAATTGTGGTCGCAGTGGAAAAATCTTGTTATACAAGATGGAGTATTATATCGACAAACGGTGGATGCCAAAAATTCAACGCTTCAAGTAATTGTTCCCAAAACTGAAATCAAAGAAGCAATGCGACTTGCACATGATGCACCAACCGGAGGTCATTTAGGTGTGCGTAAAACTATATCAAGGTTAAAAGTGAGATACAACTGGCCTGGAATGAATGCATATATAAAGAAATATGTTGCTGATTGTTAGATCTGTGGGAGCAGGAAAGGAAGTAAAAAACATGCTGAACTAAGTTCATATGGAGTCGGAGCACCGTTGGAAAGAATGGCAGTTGATATCATGGGTAGAATAGATCCACCTACTTCATCTGGAAATTGCTACATTTTAGTAGTAAGTGATTACTTTACAAAGTAGACAGATGCCTTTCCCATGTCCAATATGGAAACTTCAACTATAGCGAAATTGTTAGTTGAGGATGTATTCTTACGAATTGGAATCCCGTATCAATTTCACAGCGACCAGGGTCGACAGTTCGAGAGTAAGTTATTTGCAGAGATGTGTGGACTGTTGGGAATAGAAAAGACAAGGACTACCGCATACCATCCGCAGTCTTACGGTTTGGTGGAAAGATTTAATAGAACATTAAAAGAAATGCTATCGGCCTACGTCAGAACGAAAGAAGATGACTGGGACGACTATGTTACGCCTGCATATAGAAGTACCACACAAGAAAGCACGAAATTGTCGCCAAATTTCCTCATGTTCGGTAGAGAAGTATGTACCCCACTTGAATTGATGTTTGGTATGCCGATCGAAGTCAACGAAGAGATGTCCACATACAGTACCAAGTTACGAGATAGGTTTAATGAGGCTTATGAAACAGTCAGACTAAACTTAAAGCAATCCGCATCTCGACAGAAAAAGTATGACACTCGAGCTAAAAAGGAAGTCATTTAATGTGCAAGACATGGTTTGGCTGTACACACCAACTAAATCGCCTGAAATACCAAATAAATTTAGAAAAAAATACTGGAAGGGACCGTATGAGATACTGGAGAAAACATCAGATATTACTGTTAAGTTAGACATATTAACAACTTCCAAAATTGTTGACAGACTAAAGAAATATTCAGGCACATTAGAAACAGATGAAGATGCTGCAGAAGATGAAGGTGAAGATGAAGATGAAGATGAAGATGAAGACATTGATGATTCACAAATTATTTTTAAAAATCCATGTACTTATGTAACTAGGTCTGGCAGAATTTCCAAAAGACCCTCGTATTTTAACGAATATGTTTTGTGAAGATAGTTAAAAAAAACACTTTTTGCTATTTTTACAGGGAATATGGATACAGATACAGATAGTGAGAACTGCCAATGGTGCGGAAAACATTTCGTGAGACATGAAATTGGTAACCACCAGAGGAGATGTTCACAAAAAGAACAATATACCTGCTTCTTGTGTTCTAGAAGATACACAAGAAAAGATAGTCTGCGGAACCATCTTAGCCGAGAACATCCCGGAGTTTTGCAGACCAAAATACAACCCAAACTAAAAAGGGTAGTAAACAAGGTAGACTCCATGACATCTAATAAATCTAAACACCCGAGAACGGAAAGCAAGGAATCAACGACTATTTCCGTTGACAAACCAAGAAACAATCCAGAAGTGAATTCGACCAAAAAGCCGGCGAAGAAGTTGGGTGATAAAAAACTTGAAGAAGAACTTATTGTATCATCTTCTTCTTCTTCTGATGATCTGGGAGAAGATCCACAGGTTATCATTGATGTCGTGCCTACCGACACCGAGGGAGCTGAAGGCAGTAACATGATATTAGATCCAGCCGCTGGAAAATTCAGAAAACTGGAGGCTGAAGAGAAGAATGGAAGGCGTGTCAGGTAAACCAGATTATGAGCTACACCCTGGAACTGGAATAGATAGACGGGACGTCTGGTTTTCGAAGGCATGGGTATTGTAGAAGAAAATAGTAGTAGTCTGTAGCTAGTCATTTTGTTTACTCTTTTGTGCGTCTGGCAGATCAAGTCTAAACTCATATCGAATTTCACGCAAAGATTTGACAGCAGTAAAATTACACAAACTCAGGTAAATTAACACTTAATTTAACGATAATACTATTTCTTGTAAAGTTAAACGATAGTTTATATCTTTATAAATTTTCTAACATCAATCTGTGTCCAGTTATATCTTTATAAATTTTCTAACATCAATCTGTGTCCAGTTATATCTTTATAAATTTTCTAACATCAATCTGTGTCCAGTTATATCTTTATAAATTTTCTAACATCAATCTGTGTCCAGTTATATCTTTATAAATTTTCTAACATCAATCTGTGTCCAGTTATATCTTTATAAATTTTCTAACATCACTCTGTGTCCAGTTATATCTTTATAAATTTTCTAACATCACTCTGTGTCCAGTTATATCTTTATAAATTTTCTAACATTACTCTGTGTCCAGTTATATCTTTATAAATTTTCTAACATCACTCTGTGTCCAGTTATATCTTTATAAATTTTCTAACATCAATCTGTGTCCAGTTATATCTTTATAAATTTTCTAACATCACTCTGTGTCCAGTTATATCTTTATAAATTTTCTAACATCAATCTGTGTCCAGTTATATCTTTATAAATTTTCTAACATTACTCTGTGTCCAGTTATATCTTTATAAGTTTTCTAACATCACTCTGTGTCCAGTTATATCTTTATAAATTTTCTAACATCACTCTGTGTCCAGTTATATCTTTATAAATTTTCTAACATCAATCTGTGTCCAGTTATATCTTTATACATTTTCCAACATTACTTTGTGTCCAGTTATATCTTTATAAATTTTCTAACATCACTCTGTGTCCAGTTATATCTTTATAAATTTTCTACGGACGTTTACTTGATGCCATTCTTTGATTTGGCAACATACCATTCAGGGATTTGGCAATATTTTGATATTCTATAATTACCTCCCCATCCATTAAATGAACGGCCAATATCAGTGAACAAAGTATGGATTTCCTCGACACAACGGTATTCAAAGGACCGTATTTCAATGAAACAATGAAGGCAGACATAAAAGTATTTTAAAGCGATATCTCCGCGGTATTAAAAAGCAAAACTCTTTCAGAAATTGATAATCGGAATACAAACCTCGTTCCGATAAACTCTAATCAATCTTTCGGATCACTTCCGTGCAGATCTACATATTTTAACAACTAATTACTTTTCTAATAAACATAGTGCCAATTAGTAAATTATTATCTATTAAAGTCCAAGTATAATCATTTACATGACAACTATATGATTTTCTTCTTTGATTTTAATTCATTTTATATCAACATGAAATCACATTTAAACACAACATAAACCCTGTGCCAGATCCTTTCCGTCCATATTGGCTTGGTTTATGATTTCGTATAATTTTGATGAAATAAGGTATGCGTATGTATATTGTTGGATGTCAGACGAGATTCTTGCAAATTTTAAATAAACAGTTTTCATGTTGTCGCCTTTCACCAAGCTAAAAAAAACCACATTAAAATCAGATTAGAGAGGGCTATAAATTTGATCCGATTTTGATAAAACTTTCTGTGCTTATGGTACATCTTTGTATATTGGTAAGATCCCAGGCATAATGGATGTTGATGACGTTTCTCTTTGAGTTGTTGGTCTTGACATAGCTAAAGAAAACTCCGCTACATTTGCTTATAAACGTGATCGAGGCTACAGTTTTGATCAGATTTGAAACCTGGTATATTTTTTGTATGTTAATTAAATGTATGATTTCTTCTATTTTTCGACAAGTGATCTGTGAATTATTGTAACAAAATTACAATTTCGAAATTAAGTCTGCATAAACTTGGACAACCACTTGTTTAACAAACAGTTTATGTTGGCTATAACCAGGTGTGTATTGTACCCATTTCAAAATAGATTAAATAAAAATCAGTATTGAATTATAGGCTGAGTCATATTTCAGTCATACAGAGGTAGACATTAAAATCACGCTATTACAATTTCTAACAATAATAGTTGTTATGTTATAACCTGGAGTGTATTGTACCCATTTCAAAATAGATCGATTAAATAAAAACCAGTATTGAATTATAGGCTGAGTCATATAATTAATTATATCAATTTTTAAATCTATTTTTGAATGAATAGTGTCCACCCCAGGACGGAAGGTTCGGTCCCAAGCCGCTCAGTGTCTGGACCTTGTGCTCTCATTAATGTGACCAAATTATCTTTTGTCAAGACGAAACACAGCATAAACCGCAGAAGCAGACTTATAATGAATAATTCCTATTCACCTGGGACGACCAAAATATGTGTCATGTTCACCATTCCTTACTGTCAATGAATTAGACATTTCCTTTATATTAACCTTTTAATTGCCGTACCTCGGTTCAGTAGTCCTGTTTCTAATAAACAATAGGTACAAGTTCAATTGTCGATCATAATTGAAAGACGTCTGAAAAAATCTGAAGTTCGTTGAATGAATTATGATCGATAGTTGCTCCAAATATCCTTAAGGGGGCAAGAAGGTGCTAGATTAAGACAAACTTTCAATCATATCTTTAATCCACGCAGAATTGCCATATAATAGTTAATCGTAAGGTTAAAGGTTATTCTGAAAAGGAAAAAGATTACACTGATAAGAATCAATATTAAGTAAAGGCACGTAACTACGTTTTTAAAGATTACAGACAACAATTAACTCATTAATGAACATATGATATATCTGTCTAATTACCTGATTAACACTTTGATAAAAATACAAATATGAAACTGATAATATATTGAAACGAATAAAAGTGTTGCCACATAATTAATTATAAAGGATATGATAAGTATGAACGGACAGGGGAATTTTGACCATAACATGCAAACTTCTGAACGCGACAATTATGACACTCAGAACGGAGAATACCACTACAACCAAGTCGCTATAGGTGCCTGAAGGGTTTTGTCTCTAGACCTTAAAATATTATCAATATGATTGAGAAAAGATAGAGACGAATCTTCTGCACAAATATGACGGTTAAATACGTTGATTAACAAAGTTCACGTGTACCAATGGAAATTGAATTACCTAATATGGACATTTGACGACGTAAGCATATTAAAGATGGATTCCACGAAAACTAAAACTGTGCAAATATAGATCAATAGTCTCGTAGCAATTTTTAGCTAAAAACATGGTCGAATAATTTGTTGTTGTAGAAGGCAATGTTCAACCAAAATTTGACATGTAATTTTACACTTTATGTATACCAGCAGCTATATTGCAGAGAATATGATGTAAAATAACAAGTTCTTTTATTGGTACTCTTCTCAAGCTGATATAACAATTCACATAAACTCAGATGAAAATAATCAGTAAAATTAACAATAGAGGTGTTGTTTATTAGTGACATATTATAGAAACGTTGTGTTTGTTATATAATTGTGACTAAGATAACTATTAGTGAAGTATTGTAGAAACGTTGTGTTTGTTATATAATTGTGACTAAGATAACTATTAGTGAAGTATTGTAGAAACGTTGTGTTTGTTATATAATTGTGACTAAGATAACTATTAGTGAAGTATTGTAGAAACGTTGTGTTTGTTATATAATTGTGACTTAGATAACTATTAGTGAAGTATTGTAGAAACGTTGTGTTTGTTATATAATTGTGACTAAGATAACTATTAGTGAAGTATTGTAGAAACGTTGTGTTTGTTATATAATTGTGACTAAGATAACTATTAGTGAAGTATTGTAGAAACGTTGTGTTTGTTATATAATTGTGACTAAGATAACTATTAGTGAAGTATTGTAGAAACGTTGTGTTTGTTATATAATTGTGACTAAGATAACTATTAGTGAAGTATTGTAGAAACGTTGTGTTTGTTATATAATTGTGACTTAGATAACTATTAGTGAAGTATTGTAGAAACGTTGTGTTTGTTATATAATTGTGACTAAGATAACTATTAGTGAAGTATTGTAGAAACGTTGTGTTTGTTATATAATTGTGACTAAGATAACTATTAGTGAAGTATTGTAGAAACGTTGTGTTTGTTATAAAATTGTGACTAAGATAACTATTAGTGAAGTATTGTAGAAACGTTGTGTTTGTTATATAATTGTGACTAAGATAACTATTAGTGAAGTATTGTAGAAACGTTGTGTTTGTTATATAATTGTGACCAAGATAACTAATAGTGAAGTATTGTAGAAACGTTGTGTTTGTTATATAATTGTGACTAAGATAGCTATTAGTGAAGTATTGTAGAAACGTCGTGATTGTTATATAATTGTGACTAAGATAACTATTAGTGAAGTATTGTAGAAACGTCGCGTTTGTTATATAATTGTGAGTAAGATAACTATTAGTGAAGTATTGTAGAAACGTTGTGTTTGTTATATAATTGTGACTAAGATAACTTATACTGAAGTGTTGTAGAAATGTCGTGTTTGTTATATAATTGTGACTAAGATAACTATTAGTGAAGTATTGTAGAAACGTTGTGTTTGTTATATAATTGTGACTAAGATAACTATTAGTGAAGTATTGTAGAAACGTCGTGTTTGTTATATAATTGTGACTAAGTGATAGTTATATGTAAAACCTGCTTATTCTCTAACATATCTTATAATGACATGATTAAATAATTACTGTTTTATTTATTACAGACTGATTTAAAAATGTCAACTAGAACATCTTTATTTGATGCTGTGGAGAACAATGATCTATTGACTGTAAATAATTTGATACGGTGTCGTACCTGTAATGTCAACCAACAGGACAGTGGCGGTTTCATACCATTACATAGAGCTATATTAAAGGGTAATGTAGATATTATACAGTGTTTACTAGGGCATATAGAGTGTGATGTCAATATACAGAATAGAGATGGCTATACACCCTTATATTTAGCTGTAGAAATGTGTAATATAGACATTGTGAGATATATATTAAATACGGACTGTAGTGTAAATTTGCAGGACAATTTATATAATTGTGACTAAGATAACTATTAGTGAAGTATTGTAGAAACGTTGTGTTTGTTATATAATTGTGACTAAGATAACTATTAGTGAAGTATTGTAGAAACGTCGTGTTTGTTATATAATTGTGACTAAGTGATAGTTATATGTAAAACCTGCTTATTCTCTAACATATCTTATAATGACATGATTAAATAATTACTGTTTTATTTATTACAGACTGATTTAAAAATGTCAACTAGAACATCTTTATTTGATGCTGTGGAGAACAATGATCTATTGACTGTAAATAATTTGATACGGTGTCGTACCTGTAATGTCAACCAACAGGACAGTGGCGGTTTCATACCATTACATAGAGCTATATTAAAGGGTAATGTAGATATTATACAGTGTTTACTAGGGCATATAGAGTGTGATGTCAATATACAGAATAGAGATGGCTATACACCCTTATATTTAGCTGTAGAAATGTGTAATATAGACATTGTGAGATATATATTAAATACGGACTGTAGTGTAAATTTGCAGGACAATTTAGATTATACACCCTTACATAAAGCTGTTCAGGAGAATAATATAGACATTGTAAGGTGCTTGTTGGGCCATACAGAATGTGATGTCAACTTACAAGATATGTTTGGACAAACGCCCTTACATTTAGCAGTATTGAAGGGGTATATAGAAATTGTACGTTGTTTACTAGAGAACAATACCTGTGATGTCAAAATACCGGACATTAGAGGTAATACACCTTTATATTTAGCTGTAGAAAAGGATCAGGTAAAAATGGTAAGGTGTTTACTTTTCAATGCGTACTGTGACGTAAATGTACAGAACAACAGAGGTCATACACCCTTACATAGAGCTGTAAAAAATAGTAATATAGACATTGCAATGTGTATAATTAATCATACACTATTAGATAAATCTGTAAGGAAGAGAAATAGAAATATTGTAAAGTGTTTATTAGACCGAACTACTTTTGATGTCAATATACAGATCAGACGAGAGGCTACACCGTTACATTTAGCTGTACGATATGGTAATAAAGACTTTGTAATACATATTCTATATGCAAACTGTGACGTCAATAAACAGAACAGTAGAGGTTATACACCCTTACATACAGCTGTAGTGTTGGGAAATATAGAAATTGTAAGGTGTATAATTGAAAGTGGCAAATGTGATCCCAATATTAAAAACCAAAAGGGGTATTCATCCTTCTCTTCTCCTGGTGGTTTCAATACCCTTCATAAAATAGCAAATTGTCAGAATGTGGAATTGATTCCTGTTTTAATCCAACATAATGTTGATGTTTTAACTGATCATGTTGATAATCACCTTCAATTAGTTAAATTATTTCTGAGTAAAAATGATTTTCAATCTCTATGGTTTTTTATTCAGAATGGTCTCTATATCAATTCTTTAACATCATCAGGTGAAAATATAGTCCATCTATTAACTCAATTTTATATGGATTATTTATATATAGATTTTAGTTTTTTGTTTGATTATGAATTAGATTTTGATCTTATAAATATTGCTGGTAATTCACCGTTAATGGTGGCCTCACTTTTAAATAATTTACCCTTTATTCAATTTTTAGCGACTTTACCCTGTGACGTCAATAGACAAAACCATCAGGGCCATACAGCACTCCACCTTAGTGTCATCGGGTTTACTTTGATAAAAGAAAAATTAAATATGATGAAAGTCAATTCAGTAGTGAAAGTGTTATGTGCCTTTGAATACTATCCCAGATATCTTGCCTGCATTGATATTTTACTCAATCTTGGTGCAGACGTCAATATACAAGATAAAGGTGGGAAAACAGTCTTAATGTTGGCTTGTATAAAAAATGATAGAAAATTGTTAGAAACACTATTAATACATGGAGCTGATGTGAATATTGTAGACAACCATGGTCGATCTGCTCTACAATACATAGATTTAACAAACAATGTTTATGATTTAACATGTTTTAATTTACTTCTGTCTCATGGTTGCAGACAATCTTTTAATCAGCCATGTCTTAATGGTAACACTATTATTCAAAATGTACTCCAATTCTCACCATTATGGCAAATTGATCAAACTGTCAATTTTATCAAATTTCTTGTTTTTAAAAATGTCAACCTTCAACTTTTAACCTCAGATGATGGAGAAATCTCCTATGGTCAGTTATCGCTGGGGGAATTTTCTTCACAATCTAGGCATGAATTAAGACAAATTCTGTATTTAAGTGGTGGCTCAATTGAACAAATTACACAAGTATTAAATTTTGAAGTTGAGGAAAATTATGAAGCATCATTGCAAGAAACTTTAAGAGAAAAACCGAAAGAAAAATTTTATCTTTTTGCCAACAGTCTGAGCCTAAAGGATATTTGTAGAAGAGTCATCAGACAAAATACAGGTCTAGCTATTCATGATCGAATTTCAAAACTACAACTAAATTCCGAAGTTGGAAAACCACTTACAAGATTTCTTATGTTTAAAGATCAAGATTCTAGGCGATTTTCACTGCCTGTTCAGTTAGAGTCTCTTATTGATGATTATGATGATTTCATAAATCTTCGTGTTAGACGTTTGTTTAAAGAGTCTTATATTGATGATGATTATGATGGTGATTATGATTTCTATGATTTAAATAAGGAGAATGATGATTATGAGAATGATTATTGGGTGTATGAACATTGTAAATATTTAAATGAGGTACATGCAAGTTTAACATTTCTTGATTCAGATTCAGATCAGACACAGAGTTTCTATTAACCTATTGTAGGTAAAGTCGAAATATTTGCTTGATAAAGCTGCATCAATGTATTCTTTTACTGGGTTGTTTAAACATATTGGATTTAGTTCTAGGGAAACAATTTTCAAATAAGCTATTTCAAGGATCTAATTGACTTCAACACTGTAATTATCTCTAATTAGATTTCTTGAAACAGATCCCAGGTTCTAAAATACTAGAGGCGTTTATATTTAAGCAAATCTTTTCTGTTAAGAAATGATAAAACTATTATCTCTTGTGAAGATATCAATATATATGGGCTTGGTTCGTGCTGGCTTATATTTGGATTTTCCCCATCGACCTACAAATGCTGCCAAGAAAAACAACAATAATAATAATAATAATAATAATAATAATAATAATAATAGGTTGGTGAATGACATTTATTGATTTATTCAAATTAATAGGTAAAATTATCTAAATTTGTAAGTTTAGAGTTTGTAATCTAAGATAGAATCGGACAATATAATAAAACATCAAGGGGAAAATAGATTTTTTATGTTTGTAAATCAAAATATATTGAAGATTAATTCCACTTTCTTTTTTGCGTCATCTTTACTTTCCCTGATATTTCTGGTCATTCCCGTCCGAACACAAAATAAATCTGATACTTAATCCAAGCTCATTTAAAGATTTAAGGCAATTATATATATATCATAGATGTATGAAATCTTTCTGCTTACCTATTTAATGGTTCCCTTTAGGCAATCATGTATATATTGTATATATTTTTATGTATTAATGTTGATTTCTTTTTTGTTTTCATCAATCTTACTACAAGTTATTATTAGTGCATATAATATTTATAATGTATTTACCTCCCTTGAACTATTAAAATTCATCATTCTAGTCACTAGTTTTTTTGTTCCTATTTGTCATGTTTGTTGTACATGTTAAGCAGCACTGGCGGATGTGGCCACACGCAGGGTATGTTTATTCTTCTAGACACCTGATACCACTTTTCATTATGAAATACTTACTTCACTTATGATTTAGTGCCCATTCGAGCACGAATTAATAGTTAGACACAACAGTCCATTTTATTTTTAAAGAGATAGACCGATTTGTTTTCAATGTGAAGAATTAGCTAATTATGCGTGGAATTATATCTAGAAGGTTTTGTTTACAAAAAATTAACTTTGTGTACTTCTGGTAACGTGAGATTTGATCTCACGTCGTTGTTAGTTTGATCAAATCGAGCTTTTCCTTACAGCAAGATGTTGATAAGTATCTAACATGTACAATTATACGTAGTTTATACAGTGTCGACTTCAACATGGCCGCCAATAAAATATATTTTACTGTTAATGAGAGAAGCAGTATTTATTACACAGTGTTATTAACTCACTGAACATGTATTGTATATGATAAACATGTTATAATAACAGTATTTATTACACAGTGTTATTAACTCACTGAACATGTATTGTATATGATAAACATGTTATAATAACAGTATTTATTACACAGTGTTATTAACTCACTGAACATGTATTGTATATGATAAACATGTTATAATAACAGTATTTATTACATAGTGTTATTAAAGTTCTATGTAAAGTCTGGCGCACACATGAGCCATCAATTCAGGCAGAATTCATTCGTGCACTTCTTCCTTCTCCTTAAGGCCAAAGCTTCTGTGTGTGGGTAAATTTATGTAAGATTCGTGATGAATGAGCAAATGCTTGTGTGTGCGCATAACTAATGTTATCTGCTTAAAGTCGAATTTATGTAAGCATACGTAGTCAAGTGACATCTATCTATCAAATTCAATTCCATGGGCGAGGCCATTCTGAAATGTCACGTGACTATGTATGCGTACATAAATTCGTCTCTAAGCAGACAGCTTTAATTGCGCGCACACACAAACATTTGTTCATTCGTGGAAAAAATTATCAAACATGTTTGATTTTCAACTTTTTGCCACAAAATCTTATATAAATTTACCCGCACACAGAAGCTATCGCCTTAAGGAGAAGTGCACGAATGAATTCTTACTAAGCTGATGGTTTGTGTGTGCGCTAGACTTAAAATATATAACTGTAAACTAAACACCATTTTATTTCACTATCACAATTGTCTTCTCTGTTGAATTTATCAGCTGAAATTATTCTTCATAACACAGTCACTCATTCAGGATCCATTTTCGCGAACATTAGTCTTAGATTGAAAATTATCCGAAGAATCAATATTTGATGCTTTAATCCTGTCCATAATTTTGGCACGAGGTACTCCGAATTTTATATTTCCTTCTTCATACTCCTGTTTCACTTGGTTCAGCAGAATATTGGTTAATAAATTGCTTTTATCACGCCTTTTGTGTTTTACGTCAGGCCAGGGGTTACCTGAAATGTTTGAAAATGTCTATATTCGAGCAGAGATATTTCTTGACTATTAAAACAGTCAATCAAATCAATGGAATGCATTCTGGGGCTGTCTGTAAGTGTTTACTCTATGTGGAAGAGATTACTTGTTAACTGGTACAATGGAGAAAATGTAACTTGGCATATATTCAATTACGAAACTTGATAATCGATAATCTAAATGATAAATTCCTAGCGATGATAATTTCGATCATTTTACCCAACCTTAGATATATATATATATACAAAGAACGACAACTGATATTCATACAAAAAAAAATCATTAGTTATGTGAATTCTCCAAAAGGGTGATTTCTGGTTGTGTATGTGAACTCTCGTTAGGGATGTGGAATGGGGTGAATCAAACCTACCTTTCAATTCAATCAGTCCCAGTTCTTTCCCATCACCAGGATAAACAGAGGGAAGTCTGTAGATTTGGGTGTAAGCGCTGGAATAATTCATGTAGCGTGGAACCAAAACTTCAAATAGTTTGGGGATTAGATCTTTTTCCTGTAAAACAAAAATCATTAAAATTTCAAGAAAAAAGTTGACATTTAATTTTTAATATTTTGTGAAATGTGAGGAAATTGAAGACAAAGAGCAGTCCAAATCTTGTTTCTACAAATGAAATAGTATTATACAACTGCATATTTCCATATTTTCCATTAACAATAAAATAAAAAGAAATAAGCTTAAAGATAGAGCTGACAAAATACCAAATCCTTACCAAAAGCCAAAAGTCTGCTGTTTCCATGGTTTCTCTGTGTTTGTTACCATTTCTTATAGCAAGAGAAATCAGCTGAAATGAAAATAAGATATCAAATTACAATTATTTCGTTTCGCATTTTACATCAATCACATTATAAAAGAAATCACATTTTTTTAGTAAATCTAAGGGAGATAACTCTATTTAAAAAGAAACAATTCTTTACGAACTAAATCTTACATACATTGTCAATATTAGATGATTCAATGTAAAAATGTATATGCAATACATAAATTCGACACATCTACAAATAATGTCAGTATAAATATAGAAAATATAAACACAAAATCTTCACACCCTTTCTGCATAACCTCGTGTCTCATCACAATGTTGATACACCGACTCAATCCGTTCATACCGGAATAACGCTGTCACCAATCTTTGCAATGCAACAATTCGTTTTTCCCGACCCCCACACCTTCCGTCCACTCGGGCCATTCTTCTTGGTCGCACATTATACGGAATTCTCAGCATTTTAACAAATTACTAGAGGTCAGAACAAAATATCAACAAACATGGGCACGGTTACGTTCAAATTTCAAGCGTAAATATTTTTGTTGTGAAAACGAAATTATTTTGAAACCGTAAAATCTAATAAATCCTTCGACTTATCGATATCAATTCATAATAAATGTGTAATTTTTCTGATGTATATTTGAAGGAATCTTAGAGAAAATGATAAAGGTTTAGAATTCAATTGATCAATCCGAAAGATTGTCATATCTTGGAATCTGTGTCTTGGTCGACTTGAATTTATAACATCCAGATCAGTAGTTTAAACAAGTTGGAATTTAACACGGTACAATATAATAAGTTCATCAAATGAATTCTCTTCTTTTTTTTTCTTTTTTTTTTTTGAAAAAATAATTTTTTTATTTATCATTACAATATATTACATTAACAACAATATACATGTTGCCCTCACATTCATGTGATACATAAATATATAAAAACATAGTGTTGTAGACATTTCATAGTTAATGAATATCTAATTATCGAAACAACCATATCCTTAAATATAAAAGATATATAGTAAATACGACCACTTTTGGTTAGAGAAGTTATCATCATAAAAACTCTTTTCAGTATGAGCTATTTTTTCTAAGAATAAGGTATATTGTAGGATACTTGGATCAGATTTTGAAGTTTTGTTTTATATATAAAATATTTTGTGAGAATAATAACATGATTAATATAATGCCATAAAGGTTTTGAAATATTTCCATCATTTTCTAAAATTCCAAAAGTTTTTACGAAAGTGGTTAGACTAATCGGAATGTTTTTATCTAAAAATTGGTTGGATAAATAATTCCATAGGATTTGTGATTTATTACAGAAAAGAAATTTATGTTTGATGGATTCAATACAATCAAAGCAGAGATCACAAAGCGTACTACTTTCTTTGCCAATTTTAAAAAGTTTATCGTTGGTGAATATGATACGATGTAGAAATTTAAATTCAAAGTTTCGGATTTGAACGTTACAAACAATATCATTAAGTTTTTTAAAAGTAAGTTTAAGTTCTTGCTCGGATAGTTAGATGTTCAAAGTTCTTTCCCAAGTTCTAATTCCAGTAGGTTTGATATAGTAATTCCTAATTTGGCTATCATATATGTGTTTTGATTTAATAGTATATAAATTTTGTTTAAATAGTTTAATTAAATTGCAGTTTATTAAATTAATCGTAGAAACATATTTGCATAATGCTTCCTTATTTATATCAGGAAATGATTTTGTTATAGAACTTCGAATGCCAAAAAGACATAAATTGTATGGTGTTTTAACTAATATCATTAGCAAAAATATCAGACACGAATAGAATACCATTATTGAGAAAGTTTGAATCGAAAACTACTTTGTAAATAAATTCTATTTTCTTGATGGAGAACCTTCTTATACACTTCATGGGGGGCCTGTTTGTATGGTGCATACAGAGAGCTGCATTCTGAAACTCAACCTCGATAGCCCACTCCCGCCGCCTCCCATAAGTCTGCACCCATGGGTGACTTCAATTGGAGCCCGGGTTAGACTCGAGTCATTCGAGTCACTTCTTCTTCTTCTTGTTGGTGGATGGTGTCCGCTTCGGAGAAATTCCATATCGCAGACGTTGAGTAGGGAACGGGTTGCTCCCATCATTCGAGTCACAACCGAACTGTAATATTTGTAGAGTTGAGACTCGTGTGACGTAATATTTGACCTAGTTAAAAGCTCGGGTCCGACACTCACTATTTGGAGAGTCAAACACGAGTTAACATCATAGCATTAAATGTCTATATATGGCCAAAAGTCCCGCCATATTGCCTTAACTCGATCAAATGCGATTGCGACCCTCACTCGGATTGCTCGCTGAAGATAATTACGTCATTTCTCCATCAACTCTAGCTCGACCACAGAGGTTCAATCGAAGTCACCCCATGGGGCCCTATTTGTACCCCAAGTCACGAGTGGCTGGGACCGCCACTGTTGAAGGACTAAAAGATGACGACCATAAAACATTTACTGACTTTTATTGTTTATTTTTAACATTTTGTATAATTTATTGCACTGAAAATAATCTTGTAAAAGATGAAACAAAAAAACAAAACATTTCCCGAGTCCTGACTCTTAATAAATTAACAGACATAAATAAAGCAACAGAGTATAAACATAGTTACCTCCCTTGTCAACATAATGACCTACTGATAAACTTGTATAGGCTGAAATGTCTACATAAAAACACATCTTAGATGGATAAGAAAAGTATAAACAAAGGCCTGTTGATAAATGAAGATGTTTAGACAGAGATAGACGTGGACGCAATCTTTGATTTAGAGATAGTCGTAAACGTTAATTAAGAGGCGTATAGACAGACCTAGAGGTCCAGAAAAGACGTAGACCTGTCGTTTGGTCAGGCGTAGGACTTTTGACAAGGGGGGAAGTAGATAGATATATGTTCATTAGGAAAGAGACGTAGAGGTTTAGACAGAGATAGCCCGGGTCTTTCATGACTGGGCGTGGATGATTTAAAGGAAATGTTAGATAAAAGATAGACGATATCGTTTATTAGGAGATAGACGTGGAAGTTTAAAATGAGTCGGATCAAGAAGTAAAGGGGAATAATCAAAGACATTCAGAAGGAGATGGACGTAGCAGTTGTCAAAGAAATAAACGCAGAGATCCAGAAAGAGTTAGACGTCGAGGTCCAGAATACGGATAGAAAAGACGCAGTGGTTCAGAAATAGAAATAGACATGTAGGTTCGGAAAAGGGGTTCAGAAGAAGAGCGGAATATATATAGAGGTTCAGAAAGAGTTAGACTCTGAAATTTAAAAAAAGACAAAACGAAATAGACAATCACATAAGGAAAATACTAAATATAAAGAATAAACTAAACTATCGAAAAGTCCGCACCTTAGACATGTTTTGACGAATCTGTAGGCTAAATCATTACAAAAATATTGATAGATGGATCTGGGTTCACAAAAAACGTAGCTTTGAAATAATCCAGATAGTAGGAAATATTGTTATCTGATTGGTTAAAAAATCAATTGATTTGATTGATTAACCAATCAGATTATCACTTAAGTTCAGTTCAGGTTTGTGTCATACATCTTATTAGACAACAGTGTAAAATGGTCTACAATTCTGATAGACTGGAAGTGACTGACATAAAGGATGTTAAATGCCAGTATGCACGTGCGTTTTAATTCAAAGACAGAAAGAACAGAAAATATTTGATAACTCTTTTACAATATTCAACTTTGTTTCGGTTGGATGATTGAACTTAGTTCTCGATTCAAGGAACCCAGATATTTAATCCCCCCCCCCACCCCCACCACATCCTCAGCCACGCCCCGACATTATCGAGGCATGATCATCCTTACACTTAAAGGACACATAAACACAAAACAACAAAAATATCGCATGCAACTTCACAACAGAGTACATTTGACTCCGATACACCCCACCAACCCCCAAACATTCCCTCCGACCGACTAAAAAATAATAACAGAAAAAAACAACATATCAAAAAAATAACAAACAATGATTATTTTAGAGAAATAACCGTGAGAAATCAAAGAGCTATATACACAGAAATAAAAGATATAGACAAGAATTAGGAAAAGACGAAAAAAATAGAAATTTTCATGTTTTCTTGATTTAGCCAAATGGTAAGATGCAGTGACAGGCAGGGCTACAAAAATACCCCTCTCTTCTTAAATATATTCTTCTAATCTCGTTATGTGCGAAGAGTTCAAAAATGATAATAGGGGTACTAAGTTACAAGCTCGGAAAAAAACATATAAAACCAAGATCAACATTTAGCACTTTTGAATACAGTTTCAATTAAACTTGTTGGCTCTTCAATTTAGACATTCAGGGGTTAACTTTCCCGTGTAAATAGAATGCTAATAACAACCACGAGTGACCTTAAATAGGCAGAAAGGTACTGGATGACCAATGATACCAATCAGAGTGACCGCTCATTTCTACATTTATAAAGGGAAGTAACTCAATTTCTCATCAAAATGGCGTCAGACCTAATTGACAGGTCGAAGCACATTCGTGTTACTGGAGTCGTTAAACTTAAATTGTCTTTTA
>NW_008707463.1:817950-824916 GCF_000327385.1 Lottia gigantea | reverse complement strand
ACAAAAATTACATGTACCAAGGTAGTCCCAACTAATCCTTCGAGAACACTATATGCCAGCTTTAAAACGAGTTTTTGAAAATCGACATACTTTTGTGCATAAAATATGGTCGTTGGTTCTAATCTCGGTCGACGAGTGAAAGTCTGGTGAACATCAGCGACTGTTTGTAGATTTTGTAATTTTAAGAGACTTTTTCTCACGTTTTGGTCACGTTGCCGGCGACCATTTCTAGTAGTCGTTAGATCGTAAATGGTCGCAGTCCGGTGTGACGGGGCTACCAGTTTCCTTGTTTTATAAAAACATGTCAGCACCCACCTGTGTGAATTCTCGTGTGTCGTTTCAAATCAAAGGTATCATTAAAACCCTTGCCACAGAAGGTGCATAGATATCGTTTGATGTCGCTGTGGTTCTTCACGTGACGGTTTAGTAGTCGCAACAGAGCAAACTCTTTCAAACAAATGGGACATTTAAACTTGGTGTTTTCTTTCCCATTATCTATTCAGAAAGAAAAGAAGACACATAAACAATTGAATAGATTAACAAAATATTACGTACAAGAGTTCTGTAGTGGCCAAATGAATTTACGTTGTACATCTAATAGATCACAGTACCCTACCGAGCTCAGTATCTGGTGGGTTATTTGTACTCGACAAAGGTACCCCAGCAATACCGTACTCATATGGTTGAAAGAGGTGGAGTTCTAAATCCAACGGGTAATGATGAACTTTTTGACATTCTACAGCACAGACAGATTTGGGTCGCATACGAACAAGACTATTTTGAATTTTAAAAATATCAAATACTTACTTGCAGCAATATTTTCCAGCTCTTTCAGATGAAGTTCACTGAAGGAAGGATTTTTGATTCCATAACCACCGTTAATCAACTCAATATCCAGTTTCCCTGCTGCCTGAAATCACAAACAATCAACCTTTAAAATATTACTCTTACATTGGCAAGTTATTGAGCGTCTACTGCTTCTAACAGACATATTGGGCGCCAGAATACAGACTGTTGTTTCGGTCTATTGTCTTTCTATTGGAATGAAACCTGCCGACAACTGACAAAAATTGCTTTCCAAGAATCGGTAAAATCTACTGGTCCTAAGCAAGAATCAAAGACGTCTGATTGAAACTTGGAATGGTGCAAATTGATGCTATCAGTGTTCCCGATACACCTACAAAATTTAGAAAACCTCTTTACAATCCATTTAACTCATCAACATTTATCTAATCTTTTTAAATGGGTGCCAAGATTAACCTGGGTCGGGAAGGGTCTGCCTTCCCTGGCAGATCAGAATCACAAATAATACCAACCTGGAGTAGATTCAACAGAGGTGGAGACGATGTTTCCCTGACCAGGGTCGAATTCGGCGGCTCAACTTTTGGTTCTGGTAATTTCAATGTAACTGGATCTGTGGGCTCTATCGGATTCTGGCCAACTATAGACTTTTTCCAATGTTTCACGGTGGTCGGTTCCGTTGAGGATCTTTGTTGGACTGTTGTCTGTTTGTCAGTTGATGTCCGAGGCGACTGAATGGTTACTTTGGGTGCCTTCAATGCAGCTTTGGATTCCTCTAGCGGGGATTTCGCTGGGGGTCCTGATGCCGGACTAAATGATAAAGGACGTTGTACGGCTACATCTCGTTCGACCTTCGCTTGAAATCGTGAAAACTGGGGAGAAGGTGGTGTGGAAAATGGTCTATCCATTGGCACTGTTCGTGGGATCATTGAAGGCTGAGACAAGGCCGGTTGGGAATAATTATTGGAGAGCTGGCCGGTGTCTAGTTGGGGTTCCTGTCCACGAATATCACGAGGCTGTGAAGGAGGTCCAGAGATGACTTCTCTCTGTAAAAAAGCATGAACTGGCTGGACAAGGTAGTAACTCGAGTTGGCAGCTTCCGAAGGTTGTCTTTCATTTGGCGGATGTGATCTGGTAAGGTCCAATGGAATATAGGTATCGTTTTCAACCTTTCTCCTCATAGGAGGGCATGGTACCGGCGAATAATGTGTTGGTGGTGGTAAATTTGTTGCCACTGAGTTTCCAAATCTTGGACTCGACGCAATTGACACCGGTACACGTCGCGGTGATGACGTCATTATCCCGGGTCTCATTGGAAACGGAAGTCGTGGATCAAATGGTGGTAGTAGTTGACTGCCGACTGCAGGGAAGGGCAAATAAGTAGGGCGCGCACTCGGCACCCTTGGAGTTTGATTTGTTGCCGATATTGGTGAAAGCCCTGGTGTAAAACATCGTACAAAACCTTGATTTCTCGTCAAGACGGGTCTTCTTAGTGGACTCTCCCAGTTCGGAGAATTCGCCAATCTCGCCATGGTTTGAACTGGGAAAATTGAAGAAGAAGGTTTTGGTATCGGAGATAATCGTGGTCGGCTCATTCTGGATTGAAACGTTGCCATTGGTGACGAAGCATCCTGAGCATGGGTTCTTTGGATTGGCTTCACGGGTGTGGCAAACGTTGGTTTCTTTGGGGTGACGTTCTCGAAAATAATGTCACTGGGCGCTCTCGGAGAATCTTGTACAGAGCTGTGCTGATTTTTTGATGGAGTGGAATATTCTAATGGAACTGAAGAACATCTTTTAGGAGTTCTGGTATTGGTGACTGTATACGAGGATCGGGCAAGATGTGGAGAAACGGCTCTGTGAGGGAATTTGACTAGCGGGGAGCAGAGCGTTGGGGATTTCCATAAGCTATATTCTTCATAAAAACCACTGTCATTGCCAATATTAGATTGTATGTCCAGATTGTGTTGTTTCTTTAAAGGTGTATGGTTCGTTTCTTCGTCCAGTTTCTTCTTTTTTATCGGTGATAATTCTAAAATAGAAAATTTTCATTCTTATATTACTGTCACATGCAATTACGAAAGTCGTTCTACTGTAGAATATTCGTCTTGTTGATTCCTTACTCCAGTTTGGAGATTTTGTATTGTATAGGCTACTTTGCTCATGTCTAATGTACAATGTGGTAAAGTTAACCTTCATAGAACTGCAAGTAGTACTCGCGGAAAGGCGGGTGGGCGTGGTACGAGCAAGTATAGGGGAGGGGGGAAGTGGTTAATATTTCTACTTCAAATTCAAATCTTATTTTTTTGTTGATGAGGGGGGGGGGGGGGGGGGGGGGGTATCGATTCCAGAGCTACAACGCTGGGTAGTTTTTATGTTCACAGGGTTATAAAATTAAATTTTATAGAGAAATTGAATTGAATGAGTTAATAAGATCATTAATATGTTGTGACTAATTAACTATGATCATAAAGGGACTGGGTGATCTCTACTTATTTTCAACTATAAAATGAAATGGGGCTGGTCTTTAATTGACCACATCTAATGTCTTATCAAGTTTCTGTACTGGTCGAGGGCAATTTAATCGGAATATCGTGGGAAGGAGCAAAAATTCCACCCCGTAAATCATTTGAAAAAACTCTTGGGAATAGTGACGTCATAAAATCAAACGAAAGTAAAGTTTGTAGTTTCAGAAGATCTAAGAACTTTCAAAACAATTTCATAAATTGGACCCGAAATTGTCCCTTCCCATGGGAAGCAGTCTTAATATTATCATAAATTACAAAACTAAAAACATTTTGATGTGTGCATCTCTCGGGAGACCCATTGCCCCTGGCCCCAAAAACAGTCAAAACCAGCCTGACCCCCAGGGCATGTATACAATAGGTAAATCGGGAATATATAATTGTTCTTGTGAAACTCTCTTAAGACAAAGAGATCGCCCCTAAAACAACTCAAGTGTGCCCCTTAGGGTCGAGATGGTTATAGGAAAGTAAACAATAAACTAAGATCTTAAACTTTTTCTAGTAGTTTGTTCTCTCCGTAAAAACTCTAAGGTCATAATAATTGTTTTTTATGTCAGCTAGTGCAAAATTTTTGACTTCAAAATGAGGCTATGTTTTAGGTGGGAATAGACGAGGTGCGGTGTACGGTGGGAGATTATAGATACAGTAGAAAATAAAAGAAACGATCGTGTCCGCACCGTGTACGCATCTGTACCTCGTGTGTTCACTTCTTCTATTTTCGTTTGTATCGATTAGGCTATTCCACAACAGACACCTTACCTCGTCTATTCGCGGCTTTACAGTTCTAATATAGGGAGTAGTGAGTCGGGTTGTTCGGCTGTAAAAAGTCTAAACTAATGTCAATGTTTAAAACTTCCACGAAGGCCCTAAAGCTTCAAAACTAATTTAAACCAATCGAGTTTAAAATTTAAACAAGAACTGATCGGTCTACTATTTTTTTTTTCTAAATCGAGAAAAATTGGTTCGGTTAGTCTAAATATTGATCTACTGTATTGGTTGTGTGTGGACAAGATGGCGTAGGAAAAGGGGTAACTTTAAAACAAACCGAACAGTCGTTATAGACATACGAATTACATAATAAACTTATCAAAGTCTGATTCAATGATTAATCAGTCAGATTTTAAACCCTTTACAACTCTCTTCTCATTAGGGAATTTTCGAGATTTGAATTTCGCGCCTTCAAGCACAATAAGCAGACGGACAAAGACAATGACTTAATCTGAACGTCAAATGGATCAGTCTTTCACACTTCAGCCACTCGAAGTATTATTCGCGAGTTTGGGGAGTTCATGGCCCTATCATTCGAGGTTTTTATTCTTTAAACATAGATAATTTATTACAGAAGAAAAACACTGGTTATCAAACCGTTTTTTCATTTCTTTTTTGCAATCAATACAGGCCTTTGAATAGTTTCGTAAATTAAAAACTGAGCGCCACTTAAAGGGTAGACTTGAATAATTTTTTCAGGTTTTGAACACTTTTTCACAGAAATTAATTCAAAATTCAAAACTGTTTTCTTAATTTTAAGACATGCCTTTTGAAGAGGAAAACAGCAGGTGATCCTATAACAAAGGTCTGGATAAAGAAATCTATTGATATGACGTGTACTAGATAATCGAGACTTGTTATGAAACAAAAGGACTGGTGTTAAAGTAACGGCAAAATAACCGGAAGGACATGTGTTGAATCGTATTTCCATGGCAACTGTTTCTTTGTTCTTCCTGGAGCGCGAGATTCAATTCGGATAAAACATCTGCCCTGTCGCGTGTTTGACAAATAAAATAGTTGTAAAAGCGAATATTTTTAGACCTATTATTTGGACAGTATAAGTTATAAAATATCGACTTGAATTAAAGTAAAGATATTTCTAGCCCCTTCGATGTAATTTGACCCTCACCACAGGGGTATAGAAATAGGGGCCTGGTATATCGGTTGATTAAATTTAGTGTATAGTCGAAGACATGTGTTTAACTTATTTTAAAACGAGTCACCCGCGGGTCAAGTTACATTTCTTTATATGGAAACCGTTAGATTTGAGTTATATATATAGGATCTACAGTAACTCCCTATATAGAGACCTTTAACAATGTATGTATACATGTATATCGCCCTGAAATTGTAAAACTTGCTATATGCATACACGGCTTATAAAAAGTAGATTTACCTCTATAAATATGTTTCTTAAAATTTAAATTCTCTACGAAGATACATGACCCTTGAACACATAAAATTCTCTACGTAGTACATATACATGCATAATCTATAAAACATAAACCTAGCCCTGTTCCTCAAAATGGCTTTGAACTATGAATTGTGTGAGAAACATAGCTAGCTGTTCTAATGAAAATATGATTGGCGACTTTTGGTGATAGAATTTATTATTTTCGCAAAGCAATGATCAAATTAAACAAATTAGATGATAGGTACATGAGAATTAAAATTGGCAAAATACACAGTACAATGCAGTGTGCAATGAGAGAAACGTTATCAGGATAACAGCATTAGCTTTCCTATATTTTATTTCCGACTATTGAGGAATCTTTAATATACCCATCTGCAGCATATTAAAGCTGATATTTGTCCTATCTGAATGGAGTTTAACGTTCGATCGTGTTTTACTGTATTATAGAAAGGGAATTGTTGAATGTGAACAAGAATACAATAAAATAAAACAGCATAATAAACGTCATTGTAAATTTAATCAATTAAATATTTTAGACATGGGTCAAAGGTTCTCGTATCTTCACAATGATCGACTTGTTCAAATTTATGACCGGTCTCTTTTGCGGTAACTGTATTTGACAGATACGTCATAATTGCCTTTAATACAGGGGGATTTAAAGTTGGAACAGATGGCGGACGGGAATGTCGGCAGACGGCTACCAATCAATAAGGCTTTCTCTCGCAGGGCGGTTAATTCAAACATGGAAACTTGAAATATGGATAGGAAACGAAATTCATTTTGCTTGACATATACAGTATATTATATTCTAGTAATAGAACTATTTGAGATGAAATGGAAATTGTTGCCTACCCTGGAATATTCACCCACCGAATGTAGAGGAGGCGAGTGAAAAAAAAATAGAAAAAAAAATACATGTTGATCAAGAATAATTTTTTGATAACGACAAAGAATGGAGGAGGGTATTTAAAACATTCCTGTTGGGGAAGGTTGACAGTTTCATTCTAAATCACAAAAAGCTACCAAAGGTTCATATAGGACCAACTTCTAACCTCTCAAATCTTCAAAGAACGGTGTTGGTAATGAATTAAAATAATTAAAGGGCCCGTTACATAGAAAATAACACAAGTGTGACGATGTCAATCATTTCAGTTCATCAAAGACCGTTTATCCTTCATTCAAAACACAAAAAGACAAGAAAAAACCTAAATTTCCCGAGGCTGTATGACTGGAGAGGTTAAATAGTTGTCAAAAATATCGGGCAGGTTAAAACGACCGGCTATCATATAAATCTGCCAGGGTATTAAACGATTTCCATTGTTTTTTGGCATCTTTCATTTTTCTAATTATCGCTTTAATAAGATTTGGTGAATGTTATATAACAACCCTTTGCAGTTGTAATTGTGGTGTATACTTATATACCAGTTCGTATTACGTTATATATATTATACATAGCGT
>NW_008707463.1:813348-815290 GCF_000327385.1 Lottia gigantea | reverse complement strand
AACAAAGAAAACGACTGTTTTGATCAGAAAGCACGTGCTTCAGCCCGAGAGTTTGAACAGTTTTCAATGAGTTTATTTGCATTTCTGTTTTATTTATTTATTTATTTACACGTGGATTTCTTTACTTCGAATTTCAAGCCAAAAGCTTCGGATTCTAAAGTAAAACTTCCATTAGAATCAACATTTTTGATAACGCATTGTATATTTTACTGTATCTTCGCCTTACAAAATGTGAAGAAGTTCTGTTTGTCCAAATCTTATGAACTGAAAGTATGTAATTGGGCTATAATGAAGACAGGCAACAATATGTAGTGTGCAATGGGGGACCTTTTCTTCGAGATCCTTTTAGATATTCAATTGTTGTGAGATCTTTCACATGCATAGTTTGTAGCAAACTGGGCCTCAGTTTATTGTCTCATCCGAAAGACTAGACGCTTGTTTCACATCAGTTCCACGGGCAGGAGGGAATCCAGAAACAGACGAGGTGAATACGACTGTTTACTTGAATAAAGGGTAGCGGCTATTTACCGTTATCACCCCACAGGGTCACCTAATCTACCCTGAAGTCAAAAGTAATCATGACACGTGACAAAACAATAAATGACAAGAGATATAGGTGTGTGTAGATAATCACCTAGTCGGTCATCAGCAGGGTGACAGGTAATCTCCATCACCCCCCCCCCCCCCTCCTTTCCCATCTTTACAATTACCTTTATATATTCGTCTAATGACTTGACTACAATAGCCACTCTTCATGCATCGCGGAATGCAGCGATTTGATTGCATAGTGCGCTAGAAAATACAGCCACTCAGAGTCCTCGACAGAAAGTCAGTAATCAATGAAAGCACAGACTCCTTTTGGCGTAAGATATAATCCAGCCAATAACAGTCGGGAAATACCTTTTCTAGGAATACTGTAATTTTAAAATCCGTGCAGCATCCGTGAGCGCAAAAAAGTTCTAGTTCTTTAAACTAAAAATAGAATGAGCGATGTTTTCATGCTTACGGATACGTACTACGGCTTTTGCCATAATGTTTATAGACGCATTGCGTGAAAGGTGCCTATTGCTGTCAAGGTATAAGACTAGGTTCGTAATAGTTTGACCTTGTGATGTCTGTAGTGAATCATTTAATAAAATGAATGATGAGTTTAACGTCCTACTTTTTTGAGGGACAGTGGCATTAACCTACCCATGTTTTGATTTCCAACTGTCAAAGGATCTTTAACGTGCAAAACCTGTAGCACACGGGCCTAGGTTTATTGTACCATCCGACTTTTTCTATGTCAGTCCGTCCAAGCTGAATCACCAACAGGTGGAAACCGGGTTGAAAAATCCGAAGGTAGGCTACTATCTCGATATTTGCGATTGAACCCTGGACCTTCAGGTAAGCGAGCAAGCGTCTAACTCAACGAGCAGTAACACATTCAGTAAGAGAAACCTGATAAATATGATGTCTGTAGTAAATCATTTAATAAGAGAAACCTAGTAAATATATCTGTAGTAAATCATTTAATAAGAGAAACCTAATAAATATGATGTTTGTAGTAAATCATTTAATAAGAGAAACCTAGTAAATATATCTGTAGTAAATCATATAGTAAGAAAAACCTAGTAAATATGATGTCTGTAGTAAATCATTTAGTAAGAGAAACCTAATGAATATGATGTCTGTAGTAAATCATTTAGTATGAGAAACCTAATAAATATGATGTTTAAAGTAAATCATATAGTAAGAAAAACCTAGTAAATATGATGTCTGTAGTAAATCATTTAGTAAGAGAAACCTAATAAATATGATGTCTATAGTAAATCATTTAGTATGAGAAACCTAATAAATATGATGTTTAAAGTAAATCATATAGTAAGGAAAACCTAGTAAATATGATGTCTGTAGTAAATCATTTAGTAAGAGAAACCTAATAAATATGATGTCTGTAGTA
>NW_008707463.1:664818-666266 GCF_000327385.1 Lottia gigantea | reverse complement strand
ATTGTGATTATATATTGAGTAATATTGACATATTGTGATTATATATTGAGTAATACTGACATATTGTGATTATACATTGAGTAATATTGACATATTGTGATTATATATTGAGTAATATTGACATATTGTGATTATATATTTAGTAATATTGACATATTGTGATTATATATTTAGTAATATTGACATGTTGTGATTATATATTTAGTAATATTGACATGTTGTGATTATATATTTAGTAATATTGACATATTGTGATTATATATTGAGTAATATTGACATATTGTGATTATATATTGAGTAATATTGACATATTGTGATTATATATTGAGTAATATTGACATATTGTGATTATATATTGAGTAATATTGACATATTGTGATTATATATTGAGTAATATTGACATATTGTGATTATATATTTAGTAATACTGACATATTGTGATTATATATTTAGTAATATTGACATATTGTGATTACATATTGAGTAATATTGACATATTGTGATTATATATTGAGTAATATTGACATATTGTGATTATATATTTAGTAATATTGACATATTGTGATTATATATTGAGTAATATTGACATATTGTGATTATATATTGAGTAATACTGACATATTGTGATTATACATTTCGTAATACTGACATATTGTGATTATATATTGAGTAATATTGACATATTGTGATTATATATTTAGTAATACTGACATATTGTGATTATATATTTAGTAATATTGACATATTGTGATTATATATTTAGTAATATTGACATGTTGTGATTATATATTAGTATATTGACATATTGTGATTATATATTGAGTAATATGGACATATTGTGATTATATATTGAGCAATATTGACATATTGTGATTATATATTGAGTAATATTGACATATTGTGATTATACATTTAGTAATATTGACATATTGTGATTATATATTGAGTAATATTGACATATTGTGATTATATATTTAGTAATACTGACATATTGTGATTATATATTTAGTAATATTGACATATTGTGATTACATATTGAGTAATATTGACATATTGTGATTATATATTGAGTAATATTGACATATTGTGATTATATATTTAGTAATATTGACATATTGTTATTATACATTTAGTAATATTGACATATTGTGATTACATATTGAGTAATACTGACATATTGTGATTATACATTTCGTAATACTGACATATTGTGATTATATATTGAGTAATATTGACATATTGTGATTATATATTGAGTAATACTGACATATTGTGATTATATATTTAGTAATACTGACATATTGTGATTATATATTGAGTAATATTGACATATTGTGATTATATATTGAGTAATACTGACATATTGTGATTATATATTTAGTAATACTGACATATTGTGATTATATATTTAGTAATACTGACATATTGTGATTATATATTTAGTAATA